>NW_027522968.1:0-67226 GCF_052094955.1 Ictidomys tridecemlineatus
GAAATCACTTTGATGGAAAGGGGTTGCCAAGCTTCCAAAAACTACGAGTTTCCTTAAATCTTAGCAAATATTTTTTCACCCAATCTTGATGTTTCTTTCAGGTAATGATCAGTACACCAAAACCAATTGGCTCACCAAATTTCGTTCTTCTAGGTTAAACCATTCTTTGCAGTAACCGTTTTCATTTTCAGGTTTCATTCTGTTTTCTCCTATAGGGATACATGTATTTGGAACCCTAAATCAAAGACGGTTTGTGCTAGCTCGTGAAACTTGACACAATAAATCAGTTTCAAGTTCTATCTCTACGGTTTGTTTGCTGTTGATTTATCCCTAAGCAGAGACTGGCGATAATCACTTTCATGGTAAGGGGTTTCCAAGCTTCAAAAAAAAAAAACTACGAGATTCCTGAAATCATAGCAAAAATTTTTTTACCCAATCTTGACGATTCTTTCAGGTAATGATCAGTACACAGAAACCACTTGGCTCACCAAATTTTGTTCTTATAGGTTAAACCGTTCGTTTGCAGTAACCGTTTTCAATTTGAGGTTTCACTCTGTTTTCTCCTATATGGATACATGTATTTGGAACTCTAAATAAAACTCGGTTTGTGCTATCTCTTTGAAACATGACGCAATAAAGCAGTTTCAAGTTCTATCTGTATGGTTTGTTTGCTGTTGATGTAGCCCTAAGCAGAGACTGTCGGAAATCACTTTGATGTAAAGGGGTTGCCAAGGTTCCAAAAAACTACAAGTTGCCTGAAATCTCAGCAAACATTTTTTCACCCAATCTTGATGATTCTTTCAGGTAATGATAAGGACATCAAAACCACTTGGCTCACCAAATTTGGTTCTTCTAGGTTAAACCGTTCATTTGCAGTAACCGTTTTCATTTTGAGATTTCACTCTGTTTTCTCCTATAGGGATATATGTATTTGGAACACTAAATCAAACACGGTTTGTGCTAGTTCTTTGAAACTTGACAAAATAAAGCAGTTTCAAGTTCTATCTCTACGGTTTTTTTTGCTGTTGATGTAGCCCTAAGCAGAGCCTGGTGAAAATCACTGTCTTGGAAAGGGGTTTCTAAGCTTCCAAAAAAACTACGAGTTGCCTGAAATCTCAGCAAACATTTTTTCACCCAATCTTGATGATTCTTTCAGGTAATGATCAGTACACCACAACCACTTGGCTCACCAAATTTTGTTCTTCTAGGTTAAACCGTTCATTTGCAGTAACCGTTTACAATTTTAGGTTTCACTCAGTTTTCTCCTATAGGGATACATGTATTTGGAACTGTAAATCAAACACGGTTTGTGCTAGCTCTTTGAAACTTGACAAAATACAGCAGTTTCAAGTTCTATCTCTATGGTTTGTTTGAGGTTGATGTAGCCCTAAGCAGAGACTGGCGAAAATCACTTTGATGAAAAGGGGTTGCCAAGCTTCCAAAAAGCTACGAGTTGCCTGAAATCTCAGCAAACATTTTTTCACAAAATCTTGACGATTCTTTCAGGTAATGATCAGTACACCAAAACCACTTGGAACAGCAAATTTCGTTATTCTACGTTAAACCGTTCGTTTTCAGTAACCGTTTTCATTTTTAGGTTTCACTCTGTTTTCTCCTATATGGATACAATTATTTGGAACTCTAAATCAAACACGGTTTGTGCTAGCTCTTTGAAAATTGACACAATAAAGCAGTTTCAAGTTCTATCTCTACCATTCGTTTGCTGTTGATGTAGCCCTAAGCAGAGACTGGCGAAAATCACTTTGATGGAAAGGGGTTGCCAAGCTTCCAAAAAAACTAGGAGTTTTCTGAAATCTCAGCAAACATTTTTTCACCCAATCTTGACGATTCTTTCAGGTAATGATCAGTACACCAAAACCACTTGAATCACCAAATTTTGTTCTTATAGGTTAAACCGTTCGTTTGCAGTAACCGTTTTCATTTTGAGGTTTCACTCTGTTTTCTCCTTTAGGGATACATGTATTTGGAACTCTAAATCAAACACGGTTTGTGCCAGCTCTTTGCAACTTGACACAATAAAGCAGTTTCAAGTTCTATCTCTACGATTTTTTTCCAGTTGATGTAGCCCTAAGCAGAGACTGGCGAAAATCACTTTGATGGAAAGGGGTTTCCAAGCTTCCAAATAAACTACGAGTTGCCTGAAATCTCAGCAAACATTTTTTCACCCAATCTTGATGATTCTTTCAGGTAATGATCAGTACACCAAAACCACTTGGCTCACCAGATTTCGTTCTTCTAGGTTTAACCGTTTGTTTGCAGTAACCGTTTTCATTTTGAGGTTTCACTCTGTTTTCTCCTATACGGATACATGTATTTGGAACTCTAAATCAAACACGGTTTGTGTCAGCTGTTTGCAACTTGACACAATAAAGCAGTTTCAAGTTCTATCTCTATGGTTTGTTTGCTGTTGATGTAGCCCTAAGCAGAGACTGGCAAAAATCACTTTCATGGAAAGGGGTTGCCAAGCTTCCAAAAAACTAGGAGTTGCCTGAAATCTCAGCAAACATTTTTTCACCCAATCTTGATGATTCTTTCAGGTAATAATCAGTACACCCAAACCACTTGGCTCACCAAATTTCGTTCTTCTAGGTTAAACCGGTCGTTTGCAGTAACCGTTTTCATTTTTAGGTTTCACTCTTTTTTCTCAATAAGGATACATGTATTTTGAACTCTAAATAAAACAAGGTTTGTGCTAGCTCTTTGAAACTTGAAACAATAGAGGAGTTTCAAGTTCTATCTCTACGGTTTGTTTCTGTTGATGTAGCCCTAAGCAGAGACTGGCGAAAATCACTTTGATGGAAAGGGGTTGCCAAGCTTCCAAAAACTACGAGTTGCCTGATATCTCAGCAAACATTTTTTCACCCAATCTTGATGATTCTTTCAGGTAATGATCAGTACACCAAAGCCACTTGGCTCACCAAATTTCGTTCTTCTAGGTTAAACGGTTCGTTTGCAATAACCTTTTTCATTTTTAGGTTTCACTGTTTTCTCCTATAGGGATACATGTATTTGGAACTCTAAATAAAACACGGTTTGTGCTTGCTCTTTGAAACATGATGCAATAAAGCAGTTTCAAGTTCTATCTCTATGGTTTGTTTGCTGTTGATGTAGCCCTAAGCAGAGACTGGCGAAAATCACTTTGATGGAAAGGCGTTGCCAAGCTTCCAAAAAACTACGAGTTGCCTGAAATCTCAGCAAACATTTTTTCACCCAATCTTGATGATTCTTTCAGGTAATGATAAGGACACCAAAACCACTTGGCTCACCAAATTTGGTTCTTCTAGGTTAAACCGTTCGTTTGCAATAACCGTTTTCATTTTTAGGTTTCACTCTGTTTTCTCCTATAGGGATACATGTATTTGGAACTCTAAATCAAACACGGTTTGTGCTAGCTCTTTGCAACTTGACACAATAAAGCAGTTTCAAGTTCTATCTCTACGGTTTTTTTTGCTGTTGATGTAGCCCTAAGCAGAGACTGGCAAAAATCACTTTCTTGGAAAGAGGTTTCCAAGCTTCCAAAAAAACTACGAGTTGCCTGAAATCTCAGCAAACATTTTGTCACCCAATCTTGATGAATCTTTCAGGTAATGATCAGTACACCAAAACCACTTGGCTCACCAAATTTCGTTCTTCTAGGTTAAACGGTTCATTTGCAGTAACCGTTTACATTTTTAGGTTTCACTCAGTTTTCTCCTATAGGGATACATGTATTTGGAACTGTAAATCAAACATGGTTTGTGCTAGCTCTTTGAAACTTGACAAAATAAAGCAGTTTCAATTTATATCTATATGGTTTGTTTTCTGTTGATGTAGCCCTAAGCAGAGACTGGCGAAAATCACTTTCTTGGAAAGGGGTTTCCAAGCTTCCAAAAAAACTACGAGTTGCCTGAAATCTCAGCAAACATTTTTTCACCCAATCTTGATGATTCTTTCAGGTAATGATCAGTACACCAAAACCACTTGGCTCACCAAATTTCGTTCTTCTATGTTAAACCGTTCATTTGCAGTAACCGTTTACATTTTTAGGTTTCACTCAGTTTTCTCCTATAGGGATACATGTATTTGGAACTCTAAATCAAACACGGTTTGTGCTAGCTCTTTGAAACTTGACAAAATAAAGCAGTTTCAAGTTCTATCTCTCTGGTTTTTTTGCTGTTGATGTAGCCCTAAGCAGAGACTGGCGAAAATCACTTTGATGAAAAGGGGTTGCCAAGCTTCCAAAAAACTACGAGTTGCCTTAAATCTCAGCAAACATTTTTTCACCCAATCTTGATGATTCCTTCAGGTAATGATCAGTACACCAAAACCTCTTGTCTCACCGAATTTCATTCTTCTGGGTTAAACCGTTCGTTTGCAGTAACCGTTTTCATTTTTAGGTTTCACTCTGTTTTCTCCTATACAAATACATGTATTTGGAACTCTAAATCAAACACGGTTTGTGCTAGCTCTTTGAAACTTGACACAATTAAGCAGTTTCAAGTTCTATCTCTAAGGTTTGTTTGCTGTTGATGTAGACCTAAGCAGAGACTGGCGAAAATCACTTTGATGGAAAGGGGTTGCCAAGCTTCCAAAATACTACGAGTTGCCTGAAATCTCAGCAAACATTTTTTCACCCAATCTTGATGATTCTTTCAGGTAATGATCAGTACATCAAAACCACTTGGCTCACCAAATTTCGTTCTTGTAGGTTAAACCGTTCGTTTTCAGTAACCGTTTTTATTTTTAGGTTTCAGTCTGTTTTCCCCTATATGGATACATGTATTTGGAACTCTAAATCAAACAAGGTTTGTGCTAGCTCTTTGAAACTTGACACAATAAAGCAGTTTCAAGTTCTATCTCTATGGTTTGTTTGCTGTTGATGTAGCCCTAAGCAGAGACTGGCGAAAATCACTTTGATGGAAAGGGGTTGCCAAGCTCTTAAAAAACTACGAGTTGCCTGAAATCTCAGCAAACATTTTTTCACCCAATCTTGACGATTCTTTCAGGTAATGATCAGTACACCAAAACCACTTGGCTCACCAAATTTTGTTCTTATAGGTTAAAACGTTCGTTTGTAGTAACCATTTTCATTTTTAGGTTTCACTCTGTTTTCTCCAATAGGGATACATGTATTTGGAACTCTAAATCAAACACTGTTTGTGCTAGTTCTCTGAAACTTGACACAATAAAGCAGTTTCAAGTTCTATCTCTATGGTTTGTTTGCTGTTGATGTAGCCCTAAGCAGAGACTGGCGAAAATCACTTTGATGGAAAGGGGTTGCCAAGCTTCCAAAAAACTACGAGTTGCCTGAAATCTCAGCAAACATTTTTTCACGCAATCTTGATGATTCTTTCAGGAAATGATCAGTCCACGAAAACCACTTGGCTCACCAAATTTTGTTCTTCTAGGTTAAACCGTTCGTTTGCAGTAACCGTTTTCATTTTTAGGTTTCACTCTGATTTCCCCTATAGGGATACATTATTTTGAACTCTAAATCAAACAAGGTTTGTGCTAGCTCTTTGAAACTTGACAAAATAAAGCAGTTTCAAGATCTATCTCTACGGTTTGTTTCCTGTTGATGTAGCCCTAAGCATCGACTGGCGAAAATCACTTTGATGGAAAGGGGTTGCCAAGCTTCCAAAAACTACGAGTTGCCTGATATCTCAGCAAACATTTTTTCACAAAATATGGTTGATGATTCTTTCAGGTAATGATCAGTACACCAAAACCAATTGGCTCACCAAATTTCGTTCTTCTAGGTTAAACCATTCTTTGCAGTAACCGTTTTCATTTTCAGGTTTCATTCTGTTTTCTCCTATAGGGATACATGTATTTGGAACCCTAAATCAAAGACGGTTTGTGCTAGCTCGTGAAACTTGACACAATAAATCAGTTTCAAGTTCTATCTCTATGGTTTGTTTGCTGTTGATTTATTCCTAAGCAGAGACTGGCGATAATCACTTTCATGGTAAGGGGTTTCCAAGCTTCAAAAAAAAAAAACTACGAGATTCCTGAAATCACAGCAAAAATTTTTTTACCCAATCTTGACGATTCTTTCAGGTAATGATCAATACACAGAAACCACTTGGCTCACCAAATTTTGTTCTTATAGGTTAAACCGTTCGTTTGCAGTAACCGTTTTCAATTTGAGGTTTCACTCTGTTTTCTCCTATATGGATACATGTATTTGGAACTCTAAATAAAACTCGGTTTGTGCTATCTCTTTGAAACATGATGCAATAAAGCAGTTTCAAGTTCTATCTGTATGGTTTGTTTGCTGTTGATGTAGCCCTAAGCAGAGACTGTCGGAAATCACTTTGATGTAAAGGGGTTGCCAAGGTTCCAAAAAACTACAAGTTGCCTGAAATCTCAGCAAACATTTTTTCACCCAATCTTGATGATTCTTTCAGGTAATGATAAGGACATCAAAACCACTTGGCTCACCAAATTTGGTTCTTCTAGATTAAACCGTTCATTTGCAGTAACCGTTTTCATTTTGAGATTTCACTCTGTTTTCTCCTATAGGGATACATGTATTTGGAACTCTAAATCAAACACGGTTTGTGCTAGCTCTTTGAAACTTGACAAAATAAAGCAGTTTCAAGTTCTATCTCTACGGTTTTTTTGCTGTTGATGTAGCCCTAAGCAGAGCCTGGTGAAAATCACTGTCTTGGAAAGGGGTTTCCAAGCTTCCAAAAAAACTACGAGTTGCCTGAAATCTCAGCAAACATTTTTTCACCCAATCTTGATGATTCTTTCAGGTAATGATCAGTACACCACAACCACTTGGCTCACCAAATTTCGTTCTTCTAGGTTAAACCGTTCATTTGCAGTAACCGTTTACATTTTTAGGTTTCACTCAGTTTTCTCCTATAGGGATACATGTATTTGGAACTGTAAATCAAACACGGTTTGTGGTAGCTCTTTGAAACTTGACAAAATACAGCAGTTTCAAGTTCTATCTCTATGGTTTGTTTGAGGTTGATGTAGCCCTAAGCAGAGACTGGCGAAAATCACTTTGATGAAAAGGGGTTGCCAAGCTTCCAAAAAGCTACGAGTTGCCTGAAATCTCAGCAAACATTTTTTCACCCAATCTTGACGATTCTTTCAGGTAATGATCAGTACACCAAAACCACTTGGAACAGCAAATTTCGTTATTCTACGTTAAACCGTTCGTTTTCAGTAACCGTTTTCATTTTTAGGTTTCACTCTGTTTTCTCCTATATGGATACAATTATTTGGAACTCTAAATCAAACACGGTTTGTGCTAGCTCTTTGAAAATTGACACAATAAAGCAGTTTCAAGTTCTATCTCTACCATTCGTTTGCTGTTGATGTAGCCCTAAGCAGAGACTGGCGAAAATCACTTTGATGGAAAGGGGTTGCCAAGCTTCCAAAAAAACTAGGAGTTTTCTGAAATCTCAGCAAACATTTTTTCACCCAATCTTGACGATTCTTTCAGGTAATGATCAGTACACCAAAACCACTTGAATCACCAAATTTTGTTCTTATAGGTTAAACCGTTCGTTTGCAGTAACCGTTTTCATTTTGAGGTTTCACTCTGTTTTCTCCTTTAGGGATACATGTATTTGGAACTCTAAATCAAACACGGTTTGTGCCAGCTCTTTGCAACTTGACACAATAAAGCTGTTTCAAGTTCTATCTCTACGATTTTTTTCCAGTTGATGTAGCCCTAAGCAGAGACTGGCGAAAATCACTTTGATGGAAAGGGGTTGCCAAGCTTCCAAATAAACTACGAGTTGCCTGAAATCTCAGCAAACATTTTTTCACCCAATCTTGATGATTCTTTCAGGTAATGATCAGTACACCAAAACCACTTGGCTCACCAGATTTCGTTCTTCTAGGTTTAACCGTTTGTTTGCAGTAACCGTTTTCATTTTGAGGTTTCACTCTGTTTTCTCCTATACGGATACATGTATTTGGAACTCTAAATCAAACACGGTTTGTGTCAGCTGTTTGCAACTTGACACAATAAAGCAGTTTCAAGTTCTATCTCTATGGTTTGTTTGCTGTTGATGTAGCCCTAAGCAGAGACTGGCGAAAATCACTTTTATGGAAAGGGGTTGCCAAGCTTCCAAAAAACTAGGAGTTGCCTGAAATCTCAGCAAACATTTTTTCACCCAATCTTGATGATTCTTTCAGGTAATGATCAGTACACCAAAACCACTTGGCTCACCAGATTTCGTTCTTCTAGGTTTAACCGTTTGTTTGCAGTAACCGTTTTCATTTTGAGGTTTCACTCTGTTTTCTCCTATACGGATACATGTATTTGGAACTCTAAATCAAACACGGTTTGTGTCAGCTGTTTGCAACTTGACACAATAAAGCAGTTTCAAGTTCTATCTCTATGGTTTGTTTGCTGTTGATGTAGCCCTAAGCAGAGACTGGCAAAAATCACTTTCATGGAAAGGGGTTGCCAAGCTTCCAAAAAACTAGGAGTTGCCTGAAATCTCAGCAAACATTTTTTCACCCAATCTTGATGATTCTTTCAGGTAATAATCAGTACACCCAAACCACTTGGCTCACCAAATTTCGTTCTTCTAGGTTAAACCGGTCGTTTGCAGTAACCGTTTTCATTTTTAGGTTTCACTCTTTTTTCTCAATAAGGATACATGTATTTTGAACTCTAAATAAAACAAGGTTTGTGCTAGCTCTTTGAAACTTGAAACAATAGAGGAGTTTCAAGTTCTATCTCTACGGTTTGTTTCTGTTGATGTAGCCCTAAGCAGAGACTGGCGAAAATCACTTTGATGGAAAGGGGTTGCCAAGCTTCCAAAAACTACGAGTTGCCTGATATCTCAGCAAACATTTTTTCACCCAATCTTGATGATTCTTTCAGGTAATGATCAGTACACCAAAGCCACTTGGCTCACCAAATTTCGTTCTTCTAGGTTAAACGGTTCGTTTGCAATAACCTTTTTCATTTTTAGGTTTCACTGTTTTCTCCTATAGGGATACATGTATTTGGAACTCTAAATAAAACACGGTTTGTGCTTGCTCTTTGAAACATGATGCAATAAAGCAGTTTCAAGTTCTATCTCTATGGTTTGTTTGCTGTTGATGTAGCCCTAAGCAGAGACTGGCGAAAATCACTTTGATGGAAAGGCGTTGCCAAGCTTCCAAAAAACTACGAGTTGCCTGAAATCTCAGCAAACATTTTTTCACCCAATCTTGATGATTCTTTCAGGTAATGATAAGGACACCAAAACCACTTGGCTCACCAAATTTGGTTCTTCTAGGTTAAACCGTTCGTTTGCAATAACCGTTTTCATTTTTAGGTTTCACTCTGTTTTCTCCTATAGGGATACATGTATTTGGAACTCTAAATCAAACACGGTTTGTGCTAGCTCTTTGCAACTTGACACAATAAAGCAGTTTCAAGTTCTATCTCTACGGTTTTTTTTGCTGTTGATGTAGCCCTAAGCAGAGACTGGCAAAAATCACTTTCTTGGAAAGAGGTTTCCAAGCTTCCAAAAAAACTACGAGTTGCCTGAAATCTCAGCAAACATTTTGTCACCCAATCTTGATGATTCTTTCAGGTAATGATCAGTACACCAAAACCACTTGGCTCACCAAATTTCGTTCTTCTAGGTTAAACGGTTCATTTGCAGTAACCGTTTACATTTTTAGGTTTCACTCAGTTTTCTCCTATAGGGATACATGTATTTGGAACTGTAAATCAAACATGGTTTGTGCTAGCTCTTTGAAACTTGACAAAATAAAGCAGTTTCAATTTATATCTATATGGTTTGTTTTCTGTTGATGTAGCCCTAAGCAGAGACTGGCGAAAATCACTTTGATGGAAAGGGGTTTCCAAGCTTCCAACAAAACTACGAGTTTCCTGAAATCTCAGCAAACATTTTTTCACCCAATCTTGATGATTCTTTCAGGTAATGATCAGTACACCAAAACCACTTGGCTCACCAAATTTCGTTCTTCTATGTTAAACCGTTCATTTGCAGTAACCGTTTACATTTTTAGGTTTCACTCAGTTTTCTCCTATAGGGATACATGTATTTGGAACTCTAAATCAAACACGGTTTGTGCTAGCTCTTTGAAACTTGACAAAATAAAGCAGTTTCAAGTTCTATCTCTCTGGTTTTTTTGCTGTTGATGTAGCCCTAAGCAGAGACTGGCGAAAATCACTTTGATGAAAAGGGGTTGCCAAGCTTCCAAAAAACTACGAGTTGCCTTAAATCTCAGCAAACATTTTTTAACCCAATCTTGATGATTCCTTCAGGTAATGATCAGTACATCAAAACCTCTTGTCTCACCGAATTTCATTCTTCTGGGTTAAACCGTTCGTTTGCAGTAACCGTTTTCATTTTTAGGTTTCACTCTGTTTTCTCCTATACAAATACATGTATTTGGAACTCTAAATCAAACACGGTTTGTGCTAGCTCTTTGAAACTTGACACAATTAAGCAGTTTCAAGTTCTATCTCTAAGGTTTGTTTGCTGTTGATGTAGCCCTAAGCAGAGACTGGCGAAAATCACTTTGATGGAAAGGGGTTGCCAAGCTTCCAAAAAACTACGAGTTGCCTGAAATCTCAGCAAACATTTTTTCACCCAATCTTGATGATTCTTTCAGGTAATGATCAGTACATCAAAACCACTTGGCTCACCAAATTTTGTTCTTCTAGGTTAAACCGTTCGTTTGCAGTAACCGTTTTCAATTTGAGGTTTCACTCTGTTTTCTCCTATATGGATACATGTATTTGGAACTCTAAATAAAACTCGGTTTGTGCTATCTCTTTGAAACATGACGCAATAAAGCAGTTTCAAGTTCTATCTGTATGGTTTGTTTGCTGTTGATGTAGCCCTAAGCAGAGACTGTCGGAAATCACTTTGATGTAAAGGGGTTGCCAAGGTTCCAAAAAACTACAAGTTGCCTGAAATCTCAGCAAACATTTTTTCACCCAATCTTGATGATTCTTTCAGGTAATGATAAGGACATCAAAACCACTTGGCTCACCAAATTTGGTTCTTCTAGGTTAAACCGTTCATTTGCAGTAACCGTTTTCATTTTGAGATTTCACTCTGTTTTCTCCTATAGGGATACATGTATTTGGAACTCTAAATCAAACACGGTTTGTGCTAGCTCTTTGAAACTTGACAAAATAAAGCAGTTTCAAGTTCTATCTCTACGGTTTTTTTGCTGTTGATGTAGCCCTAAGCAGAGCCTGGTGAAAATCACTGCCTTGGAAAGGGGTTTCCAAGCTTCCAAAAAAACTACGAGTTGCCTGAAATCTCAGCAAACATTTTTTCACCCAATCTTGATGATTCTTTCAGGTAATGATCAGTACACCACAACCACTTGGCTCACCAAATTTCGTTCTTCTAGGTTAAACCGTTCATTTGCAGTAACCGTTTACATTTTTAGGTTTCACTCAGTTTTCTCCTATAGGGATACATGTATTTGGAACTCTAAATCAAACACGGTTTGTGCTAGCTCTTTGAAACTTGACAAAATACAGCAGTTTCAAGTTCTGTCTCTATGGTTTGTTTGAGGTTGATGTAGCCCTAAGCAGAGACTGGCGAAAATCACTTTGATGAAAAGGGGTTGCCAAGCTTCCAAAAAGCTACGAGTTGCCTGAAATCTCAGCAAACATTTTTTCACCCAATCTTGACGATTCTTTCAGGTAATGATCAGTACACCAAAACCACTTGGAACAGCAAATTTCGTTATTCTACGTTAAACCGTTCGTTTTCAGTAACCGTTTTCATTTTTAGGTTTCACTCTGTTTTCTCCTATAAGGATACAATTATTTGGAACTCTAAATCAAACACGGTTTGTGCTAGCTCTTTGAAAATTGACACAATAAAGCAGTTTCAAGTTCTATCTCTACCATTCGTTTGCTGTTGATGTAGCCCTAAGCAGAGACTGGCGAAAATCACTTTGATGGAAAGGGGTTGCCAAGCTTCCAAAAAAACTAGGAGTTTTCTGAAATCTCAGCAAACATTTTTTCACCCAATCTTGACGATTCTTTCAGGTAATGATCAGTACACCAAAACCACTTGAATCACCAAATTTTGTTCTTATAGGTTAAACCGTTCGTTTGCAGTAACCGTTTTCATTTTGAGGTTTCACTCTGTTTTCTCCTTTAGGGATACATGTATTTGGAACTCTAAATCAAACACGGTTTGTGCCAGCTCTTTGCAACTTGACACAATAAAGCAGTTTCAAGTTCTATCTCTACGATTTTTTTCCAGTTGATGTAGCCCTAAGCAGAGACTGGCGAAAATCACTTTGATGGAAAGGGGTTTCCAAGCTTCCAAATAAACTACGAGTTGCCTGAAATCTCAGCAAACATTTTTTCACCCAATCTTGATGATTCTTTCAGGTAATGATCAGTACACCAAAACCACTTGGCTCACCAGATTTCGTTCTTCTAGGTTTAACCGTTTGTTTGCAGTAACCGTTTTCATTTTGAGGTTTCACTCTGTTTTCTCCTATTCGGATACATGTATTTGGAACTCTAAATCAAACACGGTTTGTGTCAGCTGTTTGCAACTTGACACAATAAAGCAGTTTCAAGTTCTATCTCTATGGTTTGTTTGCTGTTGATGTAGCCCTAAGCAGAGACTGGCGAAAATCACTTTCATGGAAAGGGGTTGCCAAGCTTCCAAAAAACTAGGAGTTGCCTGAAATCTCAGCAAACATTTTTTCACCCAATCTTGATGATTCTTTCAGGTAATAATCAGTACACCCAAACCACTTGGCTCACCAAATTTCGTTCTTCTAGGTTAAACCGTTCGTTTGCAGTAACCGTTTTCATTTTTAGGTTTCACTCTTTTTTCTCAATAAGGATACATGTATTTTGAACTCTAAATAAAACAAGGTTTGTGCTAGCTCTTTGAAACTTGAAACAATAGAGGAGTTTCAAGTTCTATCTCTACGGTTTGTTTCTGTTGATGTAGCCCTAAGCAGAGACTGGCGAAAATCACTTTGATGGAAAGGGGTTGCCAAGCTTCCAAAAACTACGAGTTGCCTGAAATCTCAGCAAACATTTTTTCACCCAATCTTGATGATTCTTTCAGGTAATGATCAGTACACCAAAGCCACTTGGCTCACCAAATTTCGTTCTTCTAGGTTAAACGGTTCGTTTGCAATAACCTTTTTCATTTTTATGTTTCACTGTTTTCTCCTATAGGGATACATGTATTTGGAACTCTAAATAAAACACGGTTTGTGCTTGCTCTTTGAAACATGATGCAATAAAGCAGTTTCAAGTTCTATCTCTATGGTTTGTTTGCTGTTGATGTAGCCCTAAGCAGAGACTGGCGAAAATCACTTTGATGGAAAGGCGTTGCCAAGCTTCCAAAAAACTACGAGTTGCCTGAAATCTCAGCAAACATTTTTTCACCCAATCTTGATGATTCTTTCAGTTCATGATCAGCACACCAAAACCACTTGGCTCACCAAATTTGGTTCTTCTAGGTTAAACCGTTCGTTTGCAGTAACCGTTTTCATTTTGAGGTTTCACTCTGTTTTCTCCTATAGGGATACATGTATTTGGAACTCTAAATCAAACACGGTTTGTGCTAGCTCTTTGAAACTTGAAACAATAAAGCAGTTTCAACTTCTATCTCTACGGTTTTTTTGCTGTTGATGTAGCCCTAAACAGAGACTGGCTAAAATCACTTTCTTGGAAAGGGGTTTCCAAGAATCCAAAAAAACTACGAGTTGCCTGAAATCTCAGCAAACATTTTTTCACCCAATCTTGATGATTCTTTCAGATAATGATCAGCACATCAAAACCACTTGGCTCACCAAATTTCGTTCTTCTAGGTTAAACCTTTAATTTGCAGTAACCGTTTTCATTTTTAGGTTTCAGTCTGTTTTCGCCTATACGGATACAAGTATTTGGAACTCTAAATCAAACAAGGTTTGTGCTAGCTCTTTGAAACATGACACAATAAAGCAGTTACAAGTTCTATCTCTATGGTTTGTTTGCTGTTGATGTAGCCCTAAGCAGAGACTGGCGAAAATCACTTTGATGGAAAGGGGTTGCCAAACTCTTAAAAAACTACGAGTTGCCTGAAATCTCAGGAAACATTTTTTCACCCAATCTTGATGATTCTTTCAGGTAATGATCAGTACACCAAACCACTTGGCTCAGCAAATTTCGTTCTTCTAGGTTAAACCGTTCGTTTGCAGTAACCGTTTTCATTTTTAGGTTTCACTCTGTTTTCTCATATAAGGATACATATATTTTAAACTCTAAATCAAACAAGGTTTGTGCTAGCTCTTTGAAACATGACACAATAAAGCAGTTTCAAGTTCTATCTCTACGGTTTGTTTCCTGTTGATGTAGTCCTAAGAAGAGACTGGCGAAAATCACTTTGATGGAAAGGGGTTGCCAAGCTTCCAAAAAACTACGAGTTGCCTGAAATCTCAGCAAACATTTTTTCACCCAATCTTGATGATTCTTTCAGGTAATGATAAGGACACCAAAACCACTTGGCTCACCAAATTTGGTTCTTCTAGGTTAAACCGTTCGTTTGCAGTAACCATTTTCATTTTTAGGTTTCACTCTTTTTCTCCTATAGGGATACATGTATTTGGAACTCTAAATCAAACACGGTTTGTGCTAGCTCTTTGCAACTTGACACAATAAAGCAGTTTCAAGTTCTATCTCTACGGTTTTTTTTGCTGTTGATGTAGCCCTAAGCAGAGACTGGCAAAAATCACTTTCTTGGAAAGAGGTTTCCAAGCTTCCAAAAAAACTACGAGTTGCCTGAAATCTCAGCAAACATTTTGTCACCCAATCTTGATGATTCTTTCAGGTAATGATCAGTACACCAAAACCACTTGGCTCACCAAATTTCGTTCTTCTAGGTTAAACGGTTCATTTGCAGTAACCGTTTACATTTTTAGGTTTCACTCAGTTTTCTCCTATAGGGATACATGTATTTGGAACTGTAAATCAAACATGGTTTGTGCTAGCTCTTTGAAACTTGACAAAATAAAGCAGTTTCAATTTATATCTATATGGTTTGTTTTCTGTTGATGTAGCCCTAAGCAGAGACTGGCGAAAATCACTTTCTTGGAAAGGGGTTTCCAAGCTTCCAAAAAAACTACGAGTTGCCTGAAATCTCAGCAAACATTTTTTCACCCAATCTTGATGATTCTTTCAGGTAATGATCAGTACACCAAAACCACTTGGCTCACCAAATTTCGTTCTTCTATGTTAAACCGTTCATTTGCAGTAACCGTTTACATTTTTAGGTTTCACTCAGTTTTCTCCTATAGGGATACATGTATTTGGAACTCTAAATCAAACACGGATTGTGCTAGCTCTTTGAAACTTGACACAATAAAGCAGTTTCAAGTTCTATCTCTCTGGTTTTTTTGCTGTTGATGTAGCCCTAAGCAGAGACTGGCGAAAATCACTTTGATGAAAAGGGGTTGCCAAGCTTCCAAAAAAATACGAGTTGCCTTAAATCTCAGCAAACATTTTTTCACCCAATCTTGATGATTCCTTCAGGTAATGATCAGTACACCAAAACCTCTTGTCTCACCGAATTTCATTCTTCTGGGTTAAACCGTTCGTTTGCAGTAACCGTTTTCATTTTGAGGTTTCACTCTGTTTTCTTCTATACGGATACATGTATTTGGAACTCTAAATCAAACACGGTTAGTGCCAGCTCTTTGAAACTTGACAAAATACAGCAGTTTCAAGTTCTATCTCTATGGTTTGTTTGAGGTTGATGTAGCCCTAAGCAGAGACTGGCGAAAATCACTTTGATGAAAAGGGGTTGCCAAGCTTCCAAAAAGCTACGAGTTGCCTTAAATCTCAGCAAACATTTTTTCACCCAATCTTGACGATTCTTTCAGGTAATGATCAGTACACCAAAACCACTTGGAACAGCAAATTTCTTTATTCTACGTTAAACCGTTCGTTTTCAGTAACCGTTTTCATTTTTAGGTTTCACTCTGTTTTCTCCTATATGGATACAATTATTTGGAACTCTAAATCAAACACGGTTTGTGCTAGCTCTTTGAAAATTGACACAATAAAGCAGTTTCAAGTTCTATCTCTACCATTCGTTTGCTGTTGATGTAGCCCTAAGCAGAGACTGGCGAAAATCACTTTGATGGAAAGGGGTTGCCAAGCTTCCAAAAAAACTAGGAGTTTTCTGAAATCTCAGCAAACATTTTTTCACCCAATCTTGACGATTCTTTCAGGTAATGATCAGTACACCAAAACCACTTGACTCACCAAATTTTGTTCTTATAGGTTAAACCGTTCGTTTGCAGTAACCGTATTCATTTTGAGGTTTCACTCTGTTTTCTCCTTTAGGGATACATGTATTTGGAACTCTAAATCAAACACGGTTTGTGCCAGCTCTTTGCAACTTGACACAATAAAGCAGTTTCAAGTTCTATCTCTGCGATTTTTTTCCAGTTGATGTAGCCCTAAGCAGAGACTGGCGAAAATCACTTTGATGGAAAGGGGTTTCAAAGCTTCCAAATAAACTACGAGTTGCCTGAAATCTCAGCAAACATTTTTTCACCCAATCTTGATGATTCTTTCAGGTAATGATCAGTAAACGAAAACCACTTGGCTCACCAAATTTCGTTCTTCTAGGTTGAACCGTTCGTTTGCAGTAACCGTTTTCATTTTGAGGTTTCACTCTGTTTTCTCCTATACGGATACATGTATTTGGAACTCTAAATCAAACACGGTTTGTGCCAGCTGTTTGCAACTTGACACAATAAAGCAGTTTCAAGTTCTATCTCTATGGTTTGTTTGCTGTTGATGTAGCCCTAAGCAGAGACTGGCGAAAATCACTTTCATGGAAAGGGGTTGCCAAGGTTCAAAAAAACTACGGGTTGCCTGAAATCTCAGCAAACATTTTTTCACCCAATCTTGATGATTCTATCATGTAATGATCAATACAGCAAAACCACTTGGCTCACCAAATTTCGTTGTTCTAGGTTAAACCGTTCGTTTGCAGTAACCGTTTTCATTCTTAGGTTTCACTCAGTTTTTTCCTATATGGATACATGTATTTGGAACTCTAAATTAAAGACGGTTTGTGCTAGCTCTTTGAAACTTGACACAATAAAGCAGTTTCAAGTTCTATCTCTATGGTTTGTTTGCTGTTGATGTACCCTAAGCAGAGACTGGTGAAAATCACTTTGATGGAAAGGGGTTGCCAAGCTTCCAAAAAACTACGATTTGCCTGAAATCTCAGCAAATATTTTTCACCCAATCTTGATAATTCTTTCAGGTAATGATCAGTACACCAAAACCACTTGGCTCACCAAATTTAGTTCTTCAGTGTAAACCGTTCGTTTGCAGTAATTGTTTTCATTTTTAGGTTTCACTCTGTTTTCTCCTATACGTATACATGTATTTGGAACTCTAAAACAAACACTGTTTGTGCTAGCTCTTTGAAACATGACACAATAAAGCAGTTTCAACTTGTATCTCTATGGTTTGTTTGCTGTTGATGTAGCCCTAAGCAGACACTGGCGAAAATCACTTTGATGGAAAGGGGTTGCCAAGCTTCCAAAAACTATGAGTTGCCTGAAATCTCAGCAAACATTTTTCACCCAATCTTGATGATTCTTTCAGGTAATTATCAGTACACCAAACCCACTTGGCTCACCAAATTTCGTTCTTCTAGGTTAAACCATTCATTTGCAGTAACCATTTTCATTTTTAGGTTTCACTCTATTTTCTCCTATACGGATACATGTATTTGAAACTCTAAATCAAAGACGGTTTGAGCTAGCTCTTTGAAACTTGTCACAATTAAGCAGTTTCAAGTTCTATCTCTAAGGTTTGTTTCTTGTTGATGTAGTCCTAAGCAGACACTGGCGAAAATCACTTTGATGAAAAGGGGTTGCCAAGCTTTCAAAACTACGAGTTGCCTGAAATCTGAACAAACATTTTTTCACCCAAACTTGATGATTTTTTCAAGTAATGATCAGTAAACGAAAACCACTTGGCTCACCAAATTTCGTTCTTCTAGGTTAAACCGTTCGTTTGTAGTAACCGTTTTCATTTTTAGATTTCACTCTGTTTTCTCCTATAGGGATACATGTATTTGGAACTCTAAATCAAACATGGTTTGTGCCAACTTTTGGAACTTGACACAATAAATCAGTTTCAAGTTCTATCTCTATGCTTGGTTTGCTGTTGATGTAGCCCTAAGCAGAGACTGGCGAAAATCACTTTCATGGAAATGGGGTTGCCAAGCTTCCAAAAAACTACGAGTTGCCTGAAATCTCAGCAAACATTTTTTCACCCAATCTTGATGATTCTTTCAGGTAATGATCAGTACACCAAAACCACTTGGCTCACCAAATTTCGTTCTTCTAGGTTCAACCGTTCGTTTGTAGTAACCGTTTTATTTTTAGGTTTCACTCTGTTTTCTCCTATAGAAATACATGTATTTGGAACTCTAAATCAAACACGGTTTGTGCTAGCTCTTTGAAATTTGACACAATAAAGCAGTTTGAAGTTCTTTCACTATGCTTTGTTTGCTGTTGATGTAGACCTAAGCAGAGACTGGCGAAAATCACTTAGATGGAAAGGGGTTGCCAAGCTTCCAAAAAACTACGAGTTGCATGAAATCTCAGCAAAAATTTTTCACCCAATCTTGATGATTCTTTCAGGTAATGATCAGTACACCAAATCAACTTGGCTCACCAAATTTCGTTCTTCTAGGTTAAACCGTTCGTTTGCAGTAACCGTTTTCTTTTTTAGGTTGCACCATGTTATCTCCTATAGGGATACATGTATTTGGAACTCTAAATCAAACACGGTTTGTGCTAGCTCTTTGAAACTTGACACAATAAAGCAGTTTCAAGTTGTATCTCTATGGTTTATTTTCTGTTGATGAAGCCCTAAGCAGAGACTGGCAAAAATCACTTTGATGAAAAGGGGTTACCTAGCTTTCAAAAAACTACGAGTTGCCTGAAATCTCAGCAAACATTTTTTCACCCAATCTTGATGATTCTCTCAGGTAATGATCAGTACACCAAAACCACTTGACTCACCAAATTTCGTTCTTCTAGGTTCAACCGATCATTTGCAGTAACCGTTTTCATTTTTAGGTTTCACTCTGTTTTCTCCTATAGGGATACATGTATTTGGAACTCTAAATCAAATATGGTTTGTGCTAGCTCTTTGAAACTTGACACAATAAAGAAGTTTCAAGTTCTATCTCTATGGTTTGTTTGCTGTTGATGTAGCCCTAAGCAGAGACTGGCAAAAATCACTTTGATGAAAAGGGGTTAATAAGCTTCCAAAAAACTACGACTTGCATGAAATCTCAGTAAACATTTTTTCACCCAATCTTGATGATTCTGTCAAATAATTATAAGTACACCAAAACCACTTGGCTCACCAAATTTCGTTCTTCTAGGTTCAACTGTTCTTTTGCAGTAACCGTTTTCATTTTTAGGTTTCACTCTGTTTTCTCTTATAGGGATACATGTATTTGGAACTCTAAATCAAACACGGTTTGTGCTAGCTCTTTGAACCTTGTCACAATAAAGCAGTTTCAAGTTCTATCTCTATGGTTTGTTTGCTGTTTATGTAGTCCTAAGCAGAGACTGTCGAAAATCTCTTTGATGGAAAGGGGTTGCCAAGCTTCTAAAAAACTACGAGTTGCCTGGAATCTCAGCAAACATTTTTCACCCAATTTGATGATGCTTTCAGGTAATTATCAGTACACCAAACCCACTTGGCTCACCAAATTTCGTTCTTCTAGGTTAAACCGTTCATTTGCAGTAACCGTTTTCATTTTTAGGTTTCACTCTGTTTTCTCCTATACGGATACATGTATTTGGAACTCTAAATCAAACACGGTTTGTGCTAGCTAGCTTTTTGAAACTTGACCCAATAAAGCAGTTTCAAGTTCTATCTCTACGGTTTGTTTCCTCTTGATGTAGCTCGAAGCAGAGACTAACGAAAATCCCTAAGATGGAAAGGGGTTGCCAAGCTTCCAAAAACTACGAGTTTCCTGAAATCTCAGCAAACATTTTTTCACCCAATCTTGATGATTCTTTCAGGTAATGATCAGTACACCAAAACCACTTGGCTCACCAAATTTCGTTCTTCTAGGTTAAACCGTTCGTTTGCAGTAACCGTTTTCATTTTTAGGTTTCACTCTGTTTTCTCCTATAGGGATACATGTATTTGAATCTCTAAATCAAAGACGGTTTGTGCTAGCTCTTTGAAACTTGTCACAATAAAGCAGTTTCTAGTTCTATCTCTATGGTTTGTTTGCTGTTTATGTAGTCCTAAGCAGAGACTGTCGAAAATCTCTTTGATGGAAAGGGGTTGCCAAGCTTCCAAAAAACTACGAGTTGCCTGAAATCACAGCAAACATTTTTTCACCCAATCTTGATGATTCTTTCAGGTAATCATCAGTACACCAAAACCACTTGGCTCACCAAATTTCGTTCTTCTAGGTTAAACCGTTCGTTTGCAGTAACCGTTTTCATTTTTAGGTTTCACTCTGTTTTCTCCTATACGGATACATGTATTTGGAACTCTAAATTAAACACGGTTTTTGCTAGCTCTTTGAAATTTGACACAATAAAGCAGTTTCAAGTTCTATCTCTACGGTTGGTTTCCTGTTGATATAGTCCTAAGCAGAGACTGGCGAAAATCACTTTGATGGAAAGGGGTTGCCAAGCTTCCAAAAACTACGAGTTGCCTGAAATCTCAGCAAACATTTTTTCACCCAATCTTGATGATTCTATCATGTAATGATCAATACAGCAAAACCACTTGGCTCACCAAATTTCGTTGTTCTAGGTTAAACCGTTCGTTTGCAGTAACCGTTTTCATTCTTAGGTTTCACTCAGTTTTCTCCTATATGGATACATGTATTTGGAACTCTAAATTAAAGACGGTTTGTGCTAGCTCTTTGAAACTTGACACAATAAAGCAGTTTCAAGTTCTATCTCTATGGTTTGTTTGCTGTTGATGTACCCTAAGCAGAGACTGGTGAAAATCACTTTGATGGAAAGGGGTTGCCAAGCTTCCAAAAAACTACGATTTGCCTGAAATCTCAGCAAATATTTTTCACCCAATCTTGATAATTCTTTCAGGTAATGATCAGTACACCAAAACCACTTGGCTCACCAAATTTAGTTCTTCAGTGTAAACCGTTCGTTTGCAGTAATTGTTTTCATTTTTAGGTTTCACTCTGTTTTCTCCTATACGTATACATGTATTTGGAACTCTAAAACAAACACTGTTTGTGCTAGCTCTTTGAAACATGACACAATAAAGCAGTTTCAACTTGTATCTCTATGGTTTGTTTGCTGTTGATGTAGCCCTAAGCAGACACTGGCGAAAATCACTTTGATGGAAAGGGGTTGCCAAGCTTCCAAAAACTATGAGTTGCCTGAAATCTTAGCAAACATTTTTCACCCAATCTTGATGATTCTTTCAGGTAATTATCAGTACACCAAACCCACTTGGCTCACCAAATTTCGTTCTTCTAGGTTAAACCATTCATTTGCAGTAACCATTTTCATTTTTAGGTTTCACTCTATTTTCTCCTATACGGATACATGTATTTGAAACTCTAAATCAAAGACGGTTTGAGCTAGCTCTTTGAAACTTGTCACAATTAAGCAGTTTCAAGTTCTATCTCTAAGGTTTGTTTCTTGTTGATGTAGTCCTAAGCAGACACTGGCGAAAATCACTTTGATGAAAAGGGGTTGCCAAGCTTTCAAAACTACGAGTTGCCTGAAATCTGAGCAAACATTTTTTCACCCAAACTTGATGATTTTTTCAAGTAATGATCAGTAAACGAAAACCACTTGGCTCACCAAATTTCGTTCTTCTAGGTTAAACCGTTCGTTTGCAGTAACCGTTTTCATTTTTAGATTTCACTCTGTTTCTTTCCTATAGGGATACATGTATTTGGAACTCTAAATCAAACATGGTTTGTGCCAACTTTTGGAACTTGACACAATAAATCAGTTTCAAGTTCTATCTCTATGCTTGGTTTGCTGTTGATGTAGCCCTAAGCAGAGACTGGCGAAAATCACTTTCATGGAAATGGGGTTGCCAAGCTTCCAAAAAACTACGAGTTGCCTGAAATCTCAGCAAACATTTTTTCACCCAATCTTGATGATTCTTTCAGGTAATGATCAGTACACCAAAACCACTTGGCTCACCAAATTTCGTTCTTCTAGGTTAAACCGTTCGTTTGTAGTAACTGTTTTATTTTTAGGTTTCACTCTGTTTTCTCCTATAGAAATACATGTATTTGGAACTCTAAATCAAACACGGTTTGTGCTAGCTCTTTGAAATTTGACACAATAAAGCAGTTTGAAGTTCTTTCACTATGCTTTGTTTGCTGTTGATGTAGACCTAAGCAGAGACTGGCGAAAATCACTTAGATGGAAAGGGGTTGCCAAGCTTCCAAAAAACTACGAGTTGCATGAAATCTCAGCAAAAATTTTTCACCCAATCTTGATGATTCTTTCAGGTAATGATCAGTACACCAAATCAACTTGGCTCACCAAATTTCGTTCTTCTAGGTTAAACCGTTCGTTTGCAGTAACCGTTTTCTTTTTTAGGTTGCACCATGTTATCTCCTATAGGGATACATGTATTTGGAACTCTAAATCAAACACGGTTTGTGCTAGCTCTTTGAAACTTGACACAATAAAGCAGTTTCAAGTTGTATCTCTATGGTTTGTTTTCTGTTGATGAAGCCCTAAGCAGAGACTGGCAAAAATCACTTTGATGAAAAGGGGTTACCAAGCTTCCAAAAAACTACGAGTTGCCTGAAATCTCAGCAAACATTTTTTCACCCAATCTTGATGATTCTCTCAGGTAATGATCAGTACACCAAAACCACTTGACTCACCAAATTTCGTTCTTCTAGGTTCAACCGATCATTTGCAGTAACCGTTTTCATTTTTAGGTTTCACTCTGTTTTCTCCTATAGGGATACATGTATTTGGAACTCTAAATCAAATATGGTTTGTGCTAGCTCTTTGAAACTTGACACAATAAAGAAGTTTCAAGTTCTATCTCTATGGTTTGTTTGCTGTTGATGTAGCCCTAAGCAGAGACTGGCAAAAATCACTTTGATGAAAAGGGGTTAATAAGCTTCCAAAAAACTACGACTTGCATGAAATCTCAGTAAACATTTTTTCACCCAATCTTGATGATTCTGTCAAATAATTATAAGTACACCAAAACCACTTGGCTCACCAAATTTCGTTCTTCTAGGTTCAACTGTTCTTTTGCAGTAACCGTTTTCATTTTTAGGTTTCACTCTGTTTTCTCTTATAGGGATACATGTATTTGGAACTCTAAATCAAACACGGTTTGTGCTAGCTCTTTGAACCTTGTCACAATAAAGCAGTTTCAAGTTCTATCTCTATGGTTTGTTTGCTGTTTATGTAGTCCTAAGCAGAGACTGTCGAAAATCTCTTTGATGGAAAGGGGTTGCCAAGCTTCTAAAAAACTACGAGTTGCCTGGAATCTCAGCAAACATTTTTCACCCAATTTGATGATGCTTTCAGGTAATTATCAGTACACCAAACCCACTTGGCTCACCAAATTTCGTTCTTCTAGGTTAAACCGTTCATTTGCAGTAACCGTTTTCATTTTTAGGTTTCACTCTGTTTTCTCCTATACGGATACATGTATTTGGAACTCTAAATCAAACACGGTTTGTGCTAGCTAGCTTTTTGAAACTTGACCCAATAAAGCAGTTTCAAGTTCTATCTCTACGGTTTGTTTCCTCTTGATGTAGCTCGAAGCAGAGACTAACGAAAATCCCTAAGATGGAAAGGGGTTGCCAAGCTTCCAAAAACTACGAGTTTCCTGAAATCTCAGCAAACATTTTTTCACCCAATCTTGATGATTCTTTCAGGTAATGATCAGTACACCAAAACCACTTGGCTCACCAAATTTCGTTCTTCTAGGTTAAACCGTTCGTTTGCAGTAACCGTTTTCATTTTTAGGTTTCACTCTGTTTTCTCCTATAGGGATACATGTATTTGAATCTCTAAATCAAAGACGGTTTGTGCTAGCTCTTTGAAACTTGTCACAATAAAGCAGTTTCTAGTTCTATCTCTATGGTTTGTTTGCTGTTTATGTAGTCCTAAGCAGAGACTGTCGAAAATCTCTTTGATGGAAAGGGGTTGCCAAGCTTCCAAAAAACTACGAGTTGCCTGAAATCACAGCAAACATTTTTTCACCCAATCTTGATGATTCTTTCAGGTAATCATCAGTACACCAAAACCACTTGGCTCACCAAATTTCGTTCTTCTAGGTTAAACCGTTCGTTTGCAGTAACCGTTTTCATTTTTAGGTTTCACTCTGTTTTCTCCTATACGGATACATGTATTTGGAACTCTAAATTAAACACGGTTTTTGCTAGCTCTTTGAAATTTGACACAATAAAGCAGTTTCAAGTTCTATCTCTACGGTTTGTTTCCTGTTGATATAGTCCTAAGCAGAGACTGGCGAAAATCACTTTGATGGAAAGGGGTTGCCAAGCTTCCAAAAACTACGAGTTGCCTGAAATCTCAGCAAACATTTTTTCACCCAATCTTGATGATTCTATCATGTAATGATCAATACAGCAAAACCACTTGGCTCACCAAATTTCGTTGTTCTAGGTTAAACCGTTCGTTTGCAGTAACCGTTTTCATTCTTAGGTTTCACTCAGTTTTCTCCTATATGGATACATGTATTTGGAACTCTAAATTAAAGACGGTTTGTGCTAGCTCTTTGAAACTTGACACAATAAAGCAGTTTCAAGTTCTATCTCTATGGTTTGTTTGCTGTTGATGTACCCTAAGCAGAGACTGGTGAAAATCACTTTGATGGAAAGGGGTTGCCAAGCTTCCAAAAAACTACGATTTGCCTGAAATCTCAGCAAATATTTTTCACCCAATCTTGATAATTCTTTCAGGTAATGATCAGTACACCAAAACCACTTGGCTCACCAAATTTAGTTCTTCAGTGTAAACCGTTCATTTGCAGTAATTGTTTTCATTTTTAGGTTTCACTCTGTTTTCTCCTATACGTATACATGTATTTGGAACTCTAAAACAAACACTGTTTGTGCTAGCTCTTTGAAACATGACACAATAAAGCAGTTTCAACTTGTATCTCTATGGTTTGTTTGCTGTTGATGTAGCCCTAAGCAGACACTGGCGAAAATCACTTTGATGGAAAGGGGTTGCCAAGCTTCCAAAAACTATGAGTTGCCTGAAATCTCAGCAAACATTTTTCACCCAATCTTGATGATTCTTTCAGGTAATTATCAGTACACCAAACCCACTTGGCTCACCAAATTTCGTTCTTCTAGGTTAAACCATTCATTTGCAGTAACCATTTTCATTTTTAGGTTTCACTCTATTTTCTCCTATACGGATACATGTATTTGAAACTCTAAATCAAAGACGGTTTGAGCTAGCTCTTTGAAACTTGTCACAATTAAGCAGTTTCAAGTTCTATCTCTAAGGTTTGTTTCTTGTTGATGTAGTCCTAAGCAGACACTGGCGAAAATCACTTTGATGAAAAGGGGTTGCCAAGCTTTCAAAACTACGAGTTGCCTGAAATCTGAGCAAACATTTTTTCACCCAAACTTGATGATTTTTTCAAGTAATGATCAGTAAACGAAAACCACTTGGCTCACCAAATTTCGTTCTTCTAGGTTAAACCGTTCGTTTGCAGTAACCGTTTTCATTTTTAGATTTCACTCTGTTTTCTCCTATAGGGATACATGTATTTGGAACTCTAAATCAAACATGGTTTGTGCCAACTTTTGGAACTTGACACAATAAATCAGTTTCAAGTTCTATCTCTATGCTTGGTTTGCTGTTGATGTAGCCCTAAGCAGAGACTGGCGAAAATCACTTTCATGGAAATGGGGTTGCCAAGCTTCCAAAAAACTACGAGTTGCCTGAAATCTCAGCAAACATTTTTTCACCCAATCTTGATGATTCTTTCAGGTAATGATCAGTACACCAAAACCACTTGGCTCACCAAATTTCGTTCTTCTAGGTTAAACCGTTCGTTTGTAGTAACCGTTTTATTTTTAGGTTTCACTCTGTTTTCTCCTATAGAAATACATGTATTTGGAACTCTAAATCAAACACGGTTTGTGCTAGCTCTTTGAAATTTGACACAATAAAGCAGTTTGAAGTTCTTTCACTATGCTTTGTTTGCTGTTGATGTAGACCTAAGCAGAGACTGGCGAAAATCACTTAGATGGAAAGGGGTTGCCAAGCTTCCAAAAAACTACGAGTTGCATGAAATCTCAGCAAAAATTTTTCACCCAATCTTGATGATTCTTTCAGGTAATGATCAGTACACCAAATCAACTTGGCTCACCAAATTTCGTTCTTCTAGGTTAAACCGTTCGTTTGCAGTAACCGTTTTCTTTTTTAGGTTGCACCATGTTATCTCCTATAGGGATACATGTATTTGGAACTCTAAATCAAACACGGTTTGTGCTAGCTCTTTGAAACTTGACACAATAAAGCAGTTTCAAGTTGTATCTCTATGGTTTGTTTTCTGTTGATGAAGCCCTAAGCAGAGACTGGCAAAAATCACTTTGATGAAAAGGGGTTACCAAGCTTCCAAAAAACTACGAGTTGCCTGAAATCTCAGCAAACATTTTTTCACCCAATCTTGATGATTCTTTCAGGTAATGATCAGTACACCAAAACCACTTGGCTCACCAAATTTCGTTCTTCTAGGTTAAACCGTTCGTTTGCAGTAACCGTTTTCATTTTTAGGTTTCACTCTGTTTTCTCCTATAGGGATACATGTATTTGAATCTCTAAATCAAAGACGGTTTGTGCTAGCTCTTTGAAACTTGTCACAATAAAGCAGTTTCTAGTTCTATCTCTATGGTTTGTTTGCTGTTTATGTAGTCCTAAGCAGAGACTGTCGAAAATCTCTTTGATGGAAAGGGGTTGCCAAGCTTCCAAAAAAGTACGAGTTGCCTGAAATCACAGCAAACATTTTTTCACCCAATCTTGATGATTCTTTCAGGTAATCATCAGTACACCAAAACCACTTGGCACACCAAATTTCGTTCTTCTAGGTTAAACCGTTCGTTTGCAGTAACCGTTTTCATTTTTAGGTTTCACTCTGTTTTCTCCTATACGGATACATGTATTTGGAACTCTAAATTAAACACGGTTTTTGCTAGCTCTTTGAAATTTGACACAATAAAGCAGTTTCAAGTTCTATCTCTACGGTTTGTTTCCTGTTGATGTAGTCCTAAGCAGAGACTGGCGAAAATCACTTTGATGGAAAGGGGTTGCCAAGCTTCCAAAAACTACGAGTTGCATGAAATCTCAGCAAACATTTTTTCACCCAATCTTGATGATTCTATCAGGTAATGATCAATACAGCAAAACCACTTGGCTCACCAAATTTCGTTGTTCTAGGTTAAACCGTTCGTTTGCAGTAACCGTTTTCATTCTTAGGTTTCACTCAGTTTTCTCCTATATGGATACATGTATTTGGAACTCTAAATTAAAGACGGTTTGTGCTAGCTCTTTGAAACTTGACACAATAAAGCAGTTTCAAGTTCTATCTCTATGGTTTGTTTGCTGTTGATGTACCCTAAGCAGAGACTGGTGAAAATCACTTTGATGGAAAGGGGTTGCCAAGCTTCCAAAAAACTACGATTTGCCTGAAATCTCAGCAAATATTTTTCACCCAATCTTGATAATTCTTTCAGGTAATGATCAGTACACCAAAACCACTTGGCTCACCAAATTTAGTTCTTCAGTGTAAACCGTTCGTTTGCAGTAATTGTTTTCATTTTTAGGTTTAACTCTGTTTTCTCCTATAGGGATACATGTATTTGGAACTCTAAAGCAAACACTGTTTGTGCTAGCTCTTTGAAACATGACACAATAAAGCAGTTTCAACTTGTATCTCTATGGTTTGTTTGCTGTTGATGTAGCCCAAAGCAGACACTGGCGAAAATCACTTTGATGGAAAGGGGTTGCCAAGCTTCCAAAAACTATGAGTTGCCTGAAATCTCAGCAAACATTTTTCACCCAATCTTGATGATTCTTTCAGGTAATTATCAGTACACCAAACCCACTTGGCTCACCAAATTTCGTTCTTCTAGGTTAAACCATTCATTTGCAGTAACCATTTTCATTTTTAGGTTTCACTCTGTTTTCTCCTATACGGATACATGTATTTGAAACTCTAAATCAAAGACGGATTGAGCTAGCTCTTTGAAACTTGTCACAATTAAGCAGTTTCAAGTTCTATCTCTAAGGTTTGTTTCTTGTTGATGTAGTCCTAAGCAGACACTGGCGAAAATCACTTTGATGAAAAGGGGTTGCCAAGCTTTCAAAACTACGAGTTGCCTGAAATCTGAGCAAACATTTTTTCACCCAAACTTGATGATTTTTTCAAGTAATGATCAGTAAACGAAAACCACTTGGCTCACCAAATTTCGTTCTTCTAGGTTAAACCGTTCGTTTGCAGTAACCGTTTTCATTTTTAGATTTCACTCTGTTTTCTCCTATAGGGATACATGTATTTGGAACTCTAAATCAAACATGGTTTGTGCCAACTTTTGGAACTTGACACAATAAATCAGTTTCAAGTTCTATCTCTATGCTTGGTTTGCTGTTGATGTAGCCCTAAGCAGAGACTGGCGAAAATCACTTTCATGGAAATGGGGTTGCCAAGCTTCCAAAAAACTACGAGTTGCCTGAAATCTCAGCAAACATTTTTTCACCCAATCTTGATGATTCTTTCAGGTAATGATCAGTACACGAAAACCGCTTTGCTCACCAAATTTCGTTCTTCTAGGTTAAAGCGTTCGTTTGTAGTAACCGTTTTCATTTTTAGGTTTCACTCTGTTTTCTCCTATAGGGATACATGTATTTGGAACTCTAAATCAAACACGGTTTGTGCTAGCTCTTTGAAACTTGACACAATAAATCAGTTTCAAGTTCTATCTCTATGGTTTGTTTGCTGTTGATGTAGCCCTAAGCAGAGATTGGTGAAAATCACTTTCATGGAAAGGGGTTGCCAAGCTTCCAAAAAACTACGAGTTGCATGAAATCTCAGCAAACATTTTTTCACCCAATCTTGATGATTCTTTCAGGTAATTATCAGTACACCAAACCCACTTGGCTCACCAAATTTCGTTCTTCTAGGTTAAACCGCTCATTTGCAGTAACCGTTTTCATTTTTAGGTTTCACTCTGTTTTCTCCTATACGGATACATGTATTTGGAACTCTAAATCAAACACGGTTTGTGCTAGCTAGCTTTTTGAAACTTGACACAATAAAGCAGTTTCAAGTTCTATCTCTACGGTTTGTTTCCTCTTGATGTAGCTCGAAGCAGAGACTAACGAAAATCCCTAAGATGGAAAGGGGTTGCCAAGCTTCCAAAAACTACGAGTTTCCTGAAATCTCAGCAAACATTTTTTCACCCAATCTTGATGATTCTTTCAGGTAATGATCAGTACACCAAAACCACTTGGCTCACCAAATTTCGTTCTTCTAGGTTAAACCGTTCGTTTGCAGTAACCGTTTTCATTTTTAGGTTTCACTCTGTTTTCTCCTATAGGGATACCTGTATTTGAAACTCTAAATCAAAGACGGTTTGTGCTAGCTCTTTGAAACTTGTCACAATAAAGCAGTTTCAAGTTCTATCTCTATGGTTTGTTTGCTGTTTATGTAGTCCTAAGCAGAGACTGTCGAAAATCTCTTTGATGGAAAGGGGTTGCCAAGCTTCCAAAAAACTACGAGTTGCCTGAAATCACAGCAAACATTTTTTCATCCAATCTTGATGATTCTTTCAGGTAATCATCAGTACACCAAAACCACTTGGCTCACCAAATTTCGTTCTTCTAGGTTAAACCGTTCGTTTGCAGTAACCGTTTTCATTTTTAGGTTTCACTCTGTTTTCTCCTATACGGATACATGTATTTGGAACTCTAAATTAAACACGGTTTTTGCTAGCTCTTTGAAATTTGACACAATAAAGCAGTTTCAAGTTCTATCTCTACGGTTTGTTTCCTGTTGATGTAGTCCTAAGCAGAGACTGGCGAAAATCACTTTGATGGAAAGGGGTTGCCAAGCTTCCAAAAACTACGAGTTGCATGAAATCTCAGCAAACATTTTTTCACCCAATCTTGATGATTCTATCAGGTAATGATCAATACAGCAAAACCACTTGGCTCACCAAATTTCGTTGTTCTAGGTTAAACCGTTCGTTTGCAGTAACCGTTTTCATTCTTAGGTTTCACTCAGTTTTCTCCTATACGGATAAATGTATTTGGAACTCTAAATTAAAGACGGTTTGTGCTAGCTCTTTGAAACTTGACACAATAAAGCAGTTTCAAGTTCTATCTCTATGGTTTGTTTGCTGTTGATGTACCCTAAGCAGAGACTGGTGAAAATCACTTTGATGGAAAGGGGTTGCCAAGCTTCCAAAAAACTAAGATTTGCCTGAAATCTCAGCAAATATTTTTCACCCAATCTTGATAATTCTTTCAGGTAATGATCAGTACACCAAAACCACTTGGCTCACCAAATTTAGTTCTTCAGTGTAAACCGTTCGTTTGCAGTAATTGTTTTCATTTTTAGGTTTAACTCTGTTTTCTCCTATAGGGATACATGTATTTGGAACTCTAAAACAAACACTGTTTGTGCTAGCTCTTTGAAACATGACACAATAAAGCAGTTTCAACTTGTATCTCTATGGTTTGTTTGCTGTTGATGTAGCCCTAAGCAGACACTGGCGAAAATCACTTTGATGGAAAGGGTTGCCAAGCTTCCAAAAACTATGAGTTGCCTGAAATCTCAGCAAACATTTTTCACCCAATCTTGATGATTCTTTCAGGTAATTATCAGTACACCAAACCCACTTGGCTCACCAAATTTTGTTCTTCTAGGTTAAACCATTCATTTGCAGTAACCGTTTTCATTTTTAGGTTTCACTCTGTTTTCTCCTATACGGACACATGTATTTGGAACTCTAAATCAAACACGGTTTGTGCTAGCTCTTTGAAACTTGACACAATAAAGCCTTTTCAAGTTCTATCTCTACGTTTGTTCCTCTTGATGTAGCTCGAAGCAGAGACTAACGAAAATCCCTAAGATGGAAAGGTGTTGCCAAGCTTCCAAAAACTACGAGTTTCCTGAAATCTCAGCAAACATTTTTTCACCCAATCTTGATGATTCTTTCAGGTAATGATTAGTACACCAAAACCACTTGGCTCACCAAATTTCGTTCTTCTAGGTTAAACCGTTCATTTGCAGTAACCGTTTTCATTTTTAGGTTTCACTCTGTTTTCTCCTATAGGGGTACATGTATTTGAAACTCTAAATCAAAGACGGTTTGTGCTAGCTCCTTGAAACTTGTCACAATAAAGCAGTTTTAAGTTCTATCTCTATGGTTTGTTTGCTGTTTATGTAGTCCTAAGCAGAGACTGTCGAAAATCTCTTTGATGGAAAGGGTTGCCAAGCTTCCAAAAAACTACGAGTTGCCTGAAATCACAGCAACATTTTTTCACCCAATCTTGATGATTCTTTCAGCTAATGATCAGTACACCAAAACCACTTGGCTTACCCAAATTTCGTTCTTCTAGGTTAAACCGTTCATTTGCAGTAACCGTTTTCATTCTTAGGTTTCACTCACTTTTCTCCTATACGGATACATGTATTTGGAACTCTAAATTAAAGAAGGTTTGTGCTAGCTCTTTGAAACTTGACACAATAAAGCAGTTTCAAGTTCTATCTCTATGGTTTGTTTGCTGTTGATGTACCCTAAGCAGAGACTGGCGAAAATCACTTTGATGGAAAGGGGTTGCCAAGCTTCCAAAAAACTACAATTTGCCTGAAATCTCAGCAAATATTTTTCACCCAATCATGATAATTCTTTCAGGTAATGATCAGTACACCAAAACCACTTGGCTCACCAAATTTAGTTCTTCAGTGTAAACCGTTCGTTTGCAGTAATTGTTTTCCTTTTTTAGGTTTAACTCTGTTTTCTCCTATAGGGATACATGTATTTGGAACTCTAAATCAAACACTGTTTGTGCTAGCTCTTTGAAACTTGACACAATAAAGCAGTTTCAAGTTGTGTCTCTATGGTTTCTTTGCTGTTGATGTAGCCCTAAGCAGACACTGGCGAAAATCACTTTGATGGAAAGGGGTTGCCAAGCTTCCAAAAACTATGAGTTGCCTGAAATCTCAGCAAACATTTTTCACCCAATCTTGATGATTCTTTCAGGTAATTATCAGTACACCAAACCCACTTGGCTCACCAAATTTCGTTCTTCTAGGTTAAACCATTCATTTGCAGTAACCGTTTTCATTTTTAGGTTTCACTCTGTTTTCTCCTATGCCGATACATGTATTTGGAACTCTAAATAAAACACGGTTTGTGCTAGCTCTTTGACACTTGACACAATAAAGCAGTTTCAAGATCTATCTCTACGGTTTGTTTCCTGTTGATGTAGCTCAAAGCAGAGACTAAAAAAAAATCCCTTAGATGGAAGGGGTTGCCGAGCTTCCAAAAAACTACGAGTTGCCTGAAATCTCAGCAAACATTTTTTCACCCAATCTTGATGATTCTTTCAGGTAATGATCAGTACACCAAAACCACTTGGCTCACCAAATTTCGTTCTTCTAGGTTAAACCGTTCGTTTGCAGTAACCGTTTTCATTTTTAGGTTTCACTCTGTTTTCTCCTATAGGGATTCCGTGTATTTGGAACTCTAAATCAAACACGGTTTGTGCTAGCTCTTTGAAACTTGACACAATAAAGCAGTTTCAAGTTCTACCTCTACGCTTTTTTTCCCGTTGATGTAGCCCTAAGCTGAGACTGGCGAAAATCACTTTGATGGAAAAGGGTTGCCAAGCTTCCAAAAAATACGAGTTGCCAGAAATCTCAGCAAACATTTTTTCACCCAATCTTGATGATTCTTTCAGGTAATGATCAGTACACCAAAACAACTTGGCTCACCAAATTTCGTTCTTCTAGGTTAAACCGTTCGTTTGCAGTAACCGTTTACATTTTTAGGTTTCACTCTGTTGTCTCCTATAGAAATACATGTATTTGGAACTATAAATCAAACACGGTTTGTGCTAGCTCTTTGAAACGTGACACAATAAAGCAGTTTCAAGTTCTATCTCTATGCTTTGTTTGCTGTTGATGTAGACCTAAGCAGACACTGGCGAAAATAATTTTCATGGAAAAGGGTTGCCAAGCTTCCAAAAAACTACGAGTTGCCTGAAATCTCAGCAAACATTTTTTCACCCAATCTTGATGATTCGTTCAGGTAATGATCAGTACACCAAAACCACATGGCTCACCAAATTTCGTTCTTTTAGGTTTAACCGTTCGTTTGCAGTAACCGTTTTCATTTTTAGGTTTCACTCTGTTTTCTAATATAGGGATACATGTATTTGGAACTCTAAATCAAACACGGTTTGTGCTAGCTCTTTGAAAATTGACACAATAAAGCAGTTTCAAGTTCAATCTCTATGGTTTGTTTGCTGTTGATGTAGCCCTAAGCAGAGACTGGCGAAAAGAACTTTGATGGAAAGGGGATGCCAAGCTTCCAAAAAACTACGAGTTGCCTGAAATTTCAGCAAATATTTTTTCACCCAATCTTGATGATTCTGTCAAATAATGATCAGTACACCAAAACCACTTGGCTCACCAAATTTTGTTCTTCAAGGTTAAACCGTTCGTTTGCAGTAACCATTTTCATTTTTAGGTTTCACTCTGTTTGCTCCTATAGGGATACATGTATTTGGAACTTTAAATCAAACACGGTTTGTGCTAGCTCTTTGAAACTTGACACAATCAATCTGTTTCAAGTTCTATCTCTATGCTTTGTTTGCTGTTGATGTAGCCCTAAGCAGAGACTGGAGAAAATCACTTTCATGAAAAGGGGTTGCCAAGCTTCCAAAAACCTACGAGTTGCCTGAAATCTCAGCAAACATTTTTTCACCCAACCTTGATGATTCTGTCAGGTAATGATCAGTACTCCAAAACCACTTGGCTCACCAAATTTCGTTCTTCTAGGTTCAACCATTCGTTTGCAGTAACCGTTTTCATTTTTATGTGTCACTCTGTTTTCTCCTATTGGGATACATGTATTTGGAACACTAAATCAAACACGGATTGTGCTAACTCTCTGAAACTTGACACAATAAAGCAGTTTCAAGTTCTATCTTATGCTTTGTTTGCTGTTGATGTAGCCCTAAGCAGACACTGGCGAAAATCACTTTCATGGAAAGGGGTTGCCAAGCTTCCAAAAAACTACGAATTGCCTGAAATCTCAGCAAACATTTTTTCACCCAATCTTGATGATTCTTTCAGGTAATGATCAGTACCAAAACCACTTGGCTCACCAAATTTCGTTCTTCTAGGTTAAACCGTTCGTTTGCAGTAACCGTTTTCATTTTTTGGGTCACTGGCTTTTCTCCTATAGGGATACATGTATTTGGAACTCTAAATCAAACACGGTTTGTGCTAGCTCTTTGAAACTTGACACAATAAAGCAGTTTCAAGTTCTATCTCTATGGTTTGTGTGCTGTTGATTTAGCCCTAAGCAGAGACTGGCATAAATCACTTTGATGGAAAGGGGTTGCCAAGCTTCCAAAAAACTACGAGTTGCCTGAAATCTCAGCAAACATTTTTAACCCAATATTGATTATTCTGTCAAATAATGATTAGTACACCAAAACCACTTGGCTCACCAAATTTTGTTCTTCAAGGTTAAACCGTTTGTTTGCAGTAACCGTTTTCATTTTTAGGTTTCACTCTGTTTGCTCCTATAGGGATACATGTATTTGGAACTCTAAATCAAACACGGTTTCTGCTAGCTCTTTGAAACTTGACACAATCAAGCAGTGTCAAGTTCTATCTCTATGCTGTGTTTGCTGTTGATGTAGCCCTAAGCAGACACTGGCGAAAATCACTTTCATTGAAAGGGTTTGCCAAGCTTCCAAAAAACTACGAGTTGCCTGAAATCTCAGCAAACATTTTTTACCCAATCTTGATGATTCTGTCAGGTAATGATCAGTACACCGAAGCCACTTGGCTCACCAAATTACGTTCTTCTAGGTTCAACCGTTCGTTTGCAGTAACCGTTTTCATTTTTATGTGTCACTCTGTTTTCTCCTATAGGGATACATGTATTTGGAACTCTAAATCAAACACGGTTTGTGCTAGCTCTTTGAAACTTGACACAATAAAGAAGTTTCAAGTTCTATCTCTATGCTTTGTTTGCTGTTGATGTAGCCCTAAGCAGAGACTGGCGAAAATCACTTTGATGGAAAGGGGTTGCCAAGCTTCCAAAAAACTACCAGTTGCCTGAAATCTCAGCAAACATTTTTTCACTCAATCTAGATGATTCTTTCAGGTAATGATCAGTACCAAAACCACTTGGCTCACCAAATTTCGTTCTTCTAGGTTCAACCGTTCGTTTGCAGTAACCGTTTTCATTTTTTAGGTTTCACTCTATTTTCTCCTATAGGGATACATGTATTTGGAACTCTAAATCAAACCCGGTTTGTGATAGCTTTTTGAAACGTGGCACAATAAAGCAATTTCAAGTTCTATCTCTATGGTTTGTTTGCTGTTGATGTAGCCCTAAGCAGAGACTGGCGAAAAACACTTTCATGGAAAGGGGTTGCCAAGCTTCCAAAAAAATACGAGTTGCCTGAAATCTCAGCAAACATTTTTTCACCCAATCTTGATGATTCTTTCAGGTAATGATCAGTATACCAAAGCCACTTGGCTCACCAAATTTCGTTCTTCTAGGTTAAACAGTTCGTTTGCAGTAACCGTTTTCATTTTTAGGTTTCACTGTTTTCTCCTAAAGGGATACATGTATTTGGAACTCTAAATCAAACACGTTTTGTGCTAGCTCTTTGAACTCGACACAATAAAGCACTTTCAAGTTCTATCTCTATGCTTTGTTTGCTGTTGATGTAGCCCTAAGCAGAGACTGGCGAAAATCACTTTGATGGAAAGGGGTTGCCAAGCTTCCAAAAACTACGCGTTGCCTGAAATCTAGGCAAATGTTTTTTCACCCAATCTTGATGATTCTGTCAAATAATGATCAGTACACCAAAACCACTTGGCTCACCAAATTTTGTTCTTCAAGGTTAAACCGTTCGTTTGCAGTAACCCTTTTTATTTTTAGGTTTCACTCTGTTTTCTCCTATAGGGATACATGTATTTGGAACTCTAAATCAAACACGGTTTTTGCTAGCTCTTTGAAACTTGACACAATAAAGCAGTTTCAAGTTCTATCTTTACAGTTTGTTTCTTGTTGATGTAGCTCTAAGCAGAGACTGGCGAAAATCACTTAGATGATAAGGGGTTGCCAAGCTTCAAAAAACTACGAGTTGCCTGAAATCTCAGCAAACATTTTTTCACCCAATCTTGATGATTCTTTCAGGTAATGATCAGTACACCAAAACCACTTGGCTCACCAAATTTCGTTCATCTAGGTTAAACCGTTCGTTTGAAGTAACCGTTTTCATTTTTAGGTTTCACTATTTTCTCCTATATGGATACATGTATTTGGAACTCTAAATCAAAGACGGTTTGTGCTAGCTCTTTGAAACTTGACACAATAAAGCAGTTTGAAGTTCTATCTCTACGGTTTGTTTGCTGTTGATATAGCCCTAAGCAGAGACTGGCAAAAATCACATTGATAAAAAGTGGTTGCCAAGCTTCCAAAAAACTACAAGTTGCCTGAAATCTCAGCAAACATTTTTTCTCCCAATCTTGATGATTCTTTCAGGTAATGATCAGTACACCAAAAGTACTTGGCTAACCAAATTTCGTTCTTCTAGGTTAAACCGTTCGTTTGTAGTAACCGTTTTCATTTTTAGGTTTCACTCTGTTTTCTCCTATAGGGATACATGTATTTGGAACTCTAAATCAAACACGGTTTGTGCTAGCTCTTTGAAACTTGACACAATAAAGCATTTTCAAGTTCTATCTCTATGCTTTGTTTGCTGTTGATATAGCCCTAAGCAGAGACTAGCGAAAATCACTTTAATGGAAAGGGGTTGCCAAGCTTCCAAAAAACTACGAGTTGCCTGAAATCTCAGCAAACAGTTTTTGACCCAATCTTGATGATTCTTTCAGGTAATGATCAGTACACCGAAACCACTTGGCTCACCAAATTTCGTTCTTCTAGGTTCAACCGTTCGTTTGCAGTAACCCTTTTTATTTTTAGGTTTCACTCTGTTTTCTCCTATAGGGATACATGTATTCGTAACTATAAATCAAACACGGTTTGTGTTAGCTCTTTGAAACGTGACACAATAAAGCTCTTTCAAGTTCTATCTCTATGGTTTGTTTGCTGTTGATGTAGCCCTAAGCAAAGACTGGCGAAAATCACTTTCATGGAAAGGGATTGCCAAGCTTCCAAAAAACTACGAGTTGCCTGAAATTTCAGCAAACATTTCTTCACCCAATCTTGATGATTCTTTCAGGTAATGATCAGTACACCAAAACAACTTGGCTCACCAAATTTCGTTTTTCTAGGTTCAACCGTTCGTTTGCAGTAACCGTTTTCATTTTTAGGTTTCACTCTGTTTTCTTCTATAGGGATACATGTATTTGGAACTCTAAATCAAACACGGTTTTTGCTAGCTCTTTGAAACTTGACACAATAAAGCAGTATCAATTTCTATCTTTACACTTTGTTTCTTGTTGATGTAGCTCTAAGCAGAGACTGGCGAAAATCACTTTGATGGAAAGGGGTTTCCAAGCTTCAAAAAACTACGAGTTGCCTGAAATCTCAGCAAACATTTTTTCACCCAATCTTGATGATTCTATCAGGTAATGATCAGTACACCAAAACCACTTGGCTCACCAAATTTCGTTCTTCTAGGTTCAACCGTTCGTTTGCAGTAACCGTTTTTATTCTTAGGCTTCACTCTGTTTTCTCCTATACGGATACATGTATTTGGAATTCTAAATCAATGACGGTTTGTGCTAGCTCTATGAAAGTTGACACAATAAAGCAGTTTCAAGTTCTATCTTTATGGTTTCTTTGCTGTTGATGTGTCCCTAAGCAGAGACTGGCGAAAATCACATCGATAAAAAGTGGTTGCCAAGCTTCCAAAAAACTACGAGTTGCCTGAAATCTCAGCAAACATTTTTTCACCCAATCTTGATGATTCTTTCAGGTAATGATCAGTACACCAAATCCACTTGGCTCACCAAATTTCGTTCTTCTAGGTTCAACCGTTCGTTTGCAGTAACCGTTTTCATTTTTATGTTTCACTCTGTTTTCTCCTATAGGGATACATGTATTTGGAACTCTAAATCAAATACGGTTTTTGCTAGCTCTTTGAAACTTGACACAATTAAGCAGTATCAAGTTCTATCTTTACAGTTTGTTTCTTGTTGATGTAGCTCTAAGCAGAAACTGGCGAAAATGACTTTGATGGAAAGAGGTTGCCAAGCTTCAAAAAACTACGAGTTGCCTGAAATCTCAGCAAATATTTTTTCACCCAATCTTGATGATTCTTTCAGGTAATGATCAGTACACCAAAATCACTTGGCTCACCAAATTTCGTTCTTCTAGGTTCAACCGTTCGTTTGCAGTAACCGTTTTCATTTTTAGGTTTCACTCTGTTTTCTCCTGTAGGGATACATGTATTTGGAACTCTAAATCAAAGAAGGTTTTTGCTAGATCTATGAAACTTGACATAATAAAGCAGTTTCAAGTTCTATCTCTACGGTTTGTTTGCTGTTGATGTAGCCCTAATCAGAGACTGGCGAAAATCACTTCGATAAAATGTGGTTTCCAAGCTTCCAAAAAACTACGAGTTGACTGAAATCTCAGCAAACATTTTTTCACCCAATCTTGATGATTCTTTAAGGTAATGATCAGTACACCAAAACCACTTGGCTCACCAAATTTCGTTCTTCTAGGTTAAACTGTTCGTTTGCAGTAACCGTTTTCATTTTTAGGTTTCACTCTGTTTTCTCCTATAGGGATACATGTATTTGGAACTCTAAATCAAAGACGGTTTGTGCTAGCTCTATGAAACTAGACACAATAAAGCAGTTTCAACTTCTATCTCGACGGTTTGTTTGCTGTTGATGTAGCCCTAAGCAGAGAGTGGCGAAAATCACTTTGATGGAAAGGGGTTGCCAAGATTCCAAAAACTACGAGTTGCCTGAAATCTCAGCAAACATTTTTTCACCCAATCTTGATGATTCTACCAGGTAATAATCATTACACCAAAACCACTTCGCTCACCAAACTTCGTTCTTCAAGGTTAAACCGTTAGTTTGCAGTAACCGTTTGGATTCTTAGGCTTCACTCTGTTTTCTCCTATACGGATACATGTATTTGGAACTCTAAATCAAAAACAGTTTGTGCAAGCTCTTTGAAAGTTGACACAATAAAGCAGTTTCAAGTTCTATCTCTATGGTTTGTGTGCTGTTGATGTAGCCCTAAGCAGAGACTGGCAAAAATCACATCGATAAAAAGTTGTTGCCGAGCTTCCAAAAAACTACAAGTTGCCTGAAATCTCAGCAAACATTTTTTCTCCCAATCTTGATGATTCTTTCAGGTAATGATCAGTACACCAAAAGTACTTGGCTAACCAAATTTCGTTCTTCTAGGTTAAACCGTTCGTTTGTAGTAACCGTTTTCATTTTTAGGTTTCACTCTGTTTTCTCCTATAGGGATACATGTATTTGGAACTCTAAATCAAACACGGTTTGTGCTAGCTCTTTGAAACTTGACACAATAAAGAAGTTTCAAGTTCTATCTCTATGCTTTGTTTGCTGTTGATGTAGCCCTAAGCAGAGACTAGCGAAAATCACTTTAATTGAAAGGGGTTGCCAACCTTCCAAAAAACTACGAGTTGCCTGAAATCTCAGTAAACATTTTTTCACCCAATCTTGATGATTCTTTCAGGTAATGATCAGTACACCGAAACCACTTGGCTCACCAAATTTCGTTCTTCTAGGTTCAACCGTTCGTTTGCAGTAACCCTTTTTATTTTTAGGTTTCACTCTGTTTTCTCCTATAGGGATACATGTATTCGTAACTATAAATCAAACACGGTTTGTGTTAGCTCTTTGAAACTTGACACAATGAAGCACTTTCAAGTTCTATCTCTATGCTTTGTTTGCTGTTTATGCAGCCCTAAGCAAAGACTGGCGAAAATCACTTTCATGGAAAGGGGTTGCCAAGCTTCAAAAAACTACGAGTTGCCTGAAATCTCAGCAAACATTTTTTCACCCAATCTTGATGATTCTATCAGGTAATGATCAGTACACCAAAACCACTTGGCTCACCAAATTTCGTTCTTCTAGGTTCAACCGTTCGTTTGCACTAACCGTTTTCATTTTTATGTTTCACTCTGTTTTCTCCTATAGGGATACATGTATTTGGAACTCTAAATCAAATACGGTATATTCTAGCTCTTTGAAACTTGACACAATAAAGCAGTTTCAAGTTCTATCTTTACAGTTTGTTTCCTGTTGATGTAGCCCTAAGCAGAGACTGGCGAAAATCACTTTGATGGAAAAGGGTTGCAAAGCTTCCAAAAGTACGAGTTGCATGAAATCTCAGCAAACATTTTTTCACTCAATCTTGATGATTCTTTCAGGTAATGATCAGTACACCAAAACCACTTGGCTCACCAAATTTTGTTCTTTTAGGTTAAATCGTTCGTTTGCAGTAACCGTTTTCATTTTTAGGTTTCACTATTTTCTCCTATACGGATACATGTATTTGGAACTCTAAATCAAACACGGTTTGTGCTAGCTCTTTGAAACTTGACACAGTAAAGCAATTTCAAGTTCTATCTTTATGGTTTGTTTGCGGTTTATGTAGCCCTAAGCAGAGACTGGCGAAAATCACTTTGATGGAAAGGGGTTGCCAAACTTCCAAAAGTACGAGTTGCCTGAAATCACAGCAAACATTTTTTCACCCAATCTTGATGATTCTTTCAGGTAATGATCAGTACACCAAAACAACTTGGCTCACCAAATTTTGTTCTATGTTCAACCGATCGTTTGCAGTAACCGTTTTTATTCTTAGGCTTCACTCTGTATTCTCCTATACGGATACATGTATTTGGAACTCTTAATCAAAGACGGTTTGTGTTAGCTCTTTGCAAGTTGAAACTATAAAGCAGTTTCAAGTTCTATCTTTATGGTTTGTTTGCTGTTGATGTATCCCTAAGCAAAGACTGGCGAAAATCACTTCGATAAAAAGTGGTTGAAAAGCTTCCAAAAAACTAAGAGTTGCTTGAAATCTCAGCAAACATTTTTTTACCCAATCTTGATGATTCTTTCAGGTAATGATCAGTACAACAAAACCACTTGGCTCACCAAATTTCGTTCTTCTTGGTTAAACTCTTCGTTTGCAGTAACCGTTTTCATTTTTAGGTTTCACTCTGTTTTCTCCTATAGGGATACATGTATTTGGAACTCTAAATCAAAGACGGTTTGTGCTAGCTCTATGAAACTAGACACAATAAAGCAGTTTCAAGTTCTATCTCGACGGTTTGTTTGCTGTTGATGTAGCCCTAAGCAGAGACTGGCGAAAATCACTTTGATGGACAGGGGTTGCCAAGCTTCCAAAAACTACGAGTTGCCTGAAATCTCAGCAAACATTTTTTCACCCAATCTTGATGATTCTATCAGGTAATAATCATTACACCAAAACCACTTGTCTCACCAAACTTCGTTCTTCTAGGTTAAACCGTTAGTTTGCAGTAACCTTTTGTATTCTTATACTTCACTCTGTTTTCTCCTATACGGATACATGTATTTGGAACTCTAAATCAAAAACAGTTCTTGCTAGCTCATTGAAAGTTGACACAATAAAGCATTTTCAAGTTCTATCTCTATTGTTTGTTTGCTGTTGATGTAGCCCTAAGCAGAGACTGGCAAAAATCACATCTATAAAAAGTGGTTGCCAAGCTTCCAAAAAACTACCAGTTGCCTGAAATCTCAGCAAACATTTTTTCACCCAATCTTGATGATTCTTTCAGGTAATGATCAGTACACCAAAAATACTTGGCTAACCAAATTTCGTTCTTCTAGGTTAAACCGTTTGTTTGCAGTAACCGTTTTCATTTTTAGGTTTCACTCTGTTTTCTCCAATAGGGATACACGTATTTGGAACTCTAAATCAAACACGGTTTGTCCTAGCTCTTTGAAACGTGACACAATAAAACAGTTTCAAGTTCTATCTCTAAGGTTTGTTTGCTGTTGATGTAGCCTTAAGCAGAGACTGTCGAAAATCACTTTTATGGAAAGGGGTTGCTAAGCTTCCAAAAGTACGAGTTGCCTGAAATCACAGCAAACATTTTTTCACCCAATCTTGATGATTCTTTCAGGTAATCATCTGTACACAAAAACCACTTGGCTCACCAAATTTCGTTCTTATAGGTTAAAACGTTTGTTTGCAGTAACCGTTTTCATTTTTAGGTTTCACTCTGTTTTCTCCAATAGGGATACATGTATTTGGAACTCTAAATCAAACACGGTTTGTGCTAGCTCTTTGAGACTTGACATAATAAAGTAGTTTCAAGTTATATCTATATGGTTTGTTTGCTGTTGATGTAGCCCTAAGCAGAGACTGGCGAAAATCACTTTGAAGGAAAGGGGTTGCCAAGCTTCCAAAAGTACGAGTTGCTTGAAATCAGAGCAAACATTTTTTCACCCAAATCTTGATGATTCTTTCAGGTAATGATCAGTACACCAAAACCACTTGGCTCACCAAATTTCGTTCTTCTAGGTTAAACCGTTCGTTTGCAGTAACCGTTTTCATTTTTAGGTTTCACACTGTTTTCTCCTATAGGGATACATGTATTTGGAACTCTAAATCAAACACGGGTTACTTGCTCTTTGAAACTTGACACAATAAAGCAGTTTCAAGTTCTCTCTCTATGGTTTGTTTGCTGTTGATGTAGCCCTAAGCAGAGACTGGCAAAAATAACTTTCATTGAAAGGGGTTGCCAAGCTTCCAAAAAATCACGAGTTTCCTGAAATCTCAGCAAACATTTTTTCACCCAATCTTGATGATTTTTTCAGGTAATGATCAGTACTCCAAATCCACTTAGCTCACCAAATTTCGTTCTTCTAGGTTAAACCGTTCGTTTGCAGTAACCGTTTTCATTTTTAGGTTTCACTCTGTTTTCTCCTATAGGGATACATGTATTTGGAACTCTAAATCAAACACGGTTAGTGCTAGCTCTTTGAAACTTTACACAATAAATCAGTTTTAAGTTTTATATCTATGGTTTGTTTGCTGTTGATGTAGCCCTAAGAAGAGACTGTCGAAAATCACTTTGATGGAAAGGGCTTGCCAAGCTTCCAAAATCTACGAGTTGCCTGAAATCTCAGCAAACATTTTTTCACCCAATCTTGATGATTCTTTCAGGTAATGATCAGTACACCAAAAGTACTTGGCTTACCAAATTTCGTTCTTCTAGGTTAAACCGTTCGTGTGCAGTAACCGTTTTCATTTTTAGGTTTCACTCTGTTTTCTCCTATACGGATACATGTATTTGGAACTCTAAATCTAACACGGTTTGTGCTAGCTCTTTGAACTTGACTCAATAAAGCAGTTTCAAGTTCTATCTCTAGGGTTTTTTTGCTGTTGATGTAGCCCTAAGCAGAGACTGGCGAAAATCACTTTGATGGAAAAAGATTGCCAAGCTTCCAAAAGTACGAGTTGCCTTAAATCACAGAAATGATTTTTTTACCCAATCTTTATGATTCTTTCAGGTAATGATCAGTGCACCAAAACCACTTGTCTCACCAAATTTCGTTCTTCTAGGTTAAACCGTTCGTTTGCAGTAACCGTTTTCATTTTTAGGTTTCACTGTGTTTTCTCCTATACAGATACATGTATTTGGAACTCTAAATCAAACACGGTTTGTGCTAGGTCTTTAAAACTTGACACAATAGAGCAGTTTCAAGTTCTATATCTATGGTTTGTTTGCTGTTTATGTAGCCCTAAGCAGAAACTGGCGAAAATCACTTTGATGGAAAGGGGTTGCCAAGCTTTCAAAAAACGACGAGTTGCCTGAAATCTCAGCAAACATTTTTTCACCCAATCTTGAGGATTCTTTCAGATAATGATCAGTACACCAAAACCACTTGGCTAACCAAATTTCGTTCTTCTAGGTTTAACCGTTCATTTGCAGTAACCGTTTTCATTCTTAGGTTTCACTCTGTTCTCTCCTATAGAAATACATGTATTTGGAATTCTAAATCAAAGACAGTTTGTGCTAGCTCTTTGAAACTTGACACAATAAAGCAGTTTCAAGTTCTATGTCTATGCTTTGTTTGTTGTTGATGTAGCCCTAAGCAGAGACTGGCGAAAATCACTTTGATGAAAAGGGGTTGCCAAGCTTCCAAAAAACTACGTGTTGCCTGAAATCTCAGCAAATATTTTTTCACGCAATCTTGATGATTCTTTCAGGTAATGATCAGTAAACCAAAACCATTTGGCTTACCAAATTTCGTTCTTCTAGGTTAAACCATTCGTTTGCAGTAACCGTTTTCATTTTTAGGTTTCACTCTGTTTTCTCCTATAGGGATACATGTATTTGGAACTCTAAATCAAACACGGTTTGTGCTAGGTCTTTAAAACTTGACAAAATAAAGCAGTTACAAGTTCTATATCTATGGTTTGTTTGCTGTTGATGTAGCCCTAAGCAGAGACTGGCGAAAATCACTTTCATGGAAAGGGGTTGCCAAGCTTCCAAAAACTACGAGTTGCCTGAAATCTCAGCAAACATTTTTTTAACCCAATCTTGATGATTCTATCAGGTAATGATCAGTACACCAAAACCACTTGGCTCACCAAATTTCGTTCTTCTAAGTAAAACCGTTCGTTTGCAGTAACCGTTTTTACTCTTAGGTTTCACTCTGTTTTCTCCTATACGGATACATGTATTTGGAACTCTAAATCAAAGACGGTTTGTGCTAGCTCTTTGAAACTTGACACAATAAAGCAGTTTCAACTTCTATCTCGACGGTTTGTTTGCTGTTGATGCAGCCATAAGGAGAGACTGGCGAAAATCACTTCGATAAAAAGTGGTTGCCAAGCTTCCAAAAAACTACGAGTTTCCTGAAATCTCAGCAAACATTTTTTCACCCAATCTTGATAATTCTTTCAGGTAATGATCAGTACACCAAAACCACTTGGCTCACCAAATTTCGTTCTTCTAGGTTAAAATGTTCGGTTGCAGTAACCATTTTCATTTTTAGGTTTCACTCTGTTTTCTCCTATACGGAAACATGTATTTGGAACTCTAAAGCAAACACGGTTTGTTCTAGCTCTTTGAAACTTGACACAATAAAGCAGTTTCAAGTTCTATCTCTATGGTTTGTTAGCTGTTTATGTAGCCCTAAGCAGAGACTGGCGATAATCACTTTGATGGAAACTGTTTGCCAAGCTTCCAAAAAACTACGATTAGCCTGAAATCTCAGCAAACATTTTTTCACCCAATCTTGATGATTCTTTCAGGTAATGATCAGTACACCAAAACCACTTGGATCACCGAATTCAGGGTTAAACCGTTCATTTGCAGTAACCGTTTTCATTTTTAGGTTTCACTCTGTTTTCTCCTATAGGGATACATGTATTTGGAACTCTAAATCAAACACAGTTTGGGCTACCTCTTTGAAATTTTACACAATAAAGCAGTTTCAAGTTCTATCTCTATGGTTTGTTTGCTGTTGATTGAGCCCTAAGCAGACACTGGCAAAAATCACTTCGATAAAAAATGGTTGCCAAGCTTCCAAAAAACTACAGGTTGCATGAAATCGCAGCAAATATTTCTTCACCCAATCTTGATGATTCCATCAGGTAATGATCAGTACACCAAAACCACTTGGCTCACCAAATTTCGTTCTTCTAGGTTAAACCGTGCATTTGCAGTAACCGTTTTCATTTTTAGGTTTCACTCTGTTTTCTCCTATAGAGATACATATATTTGGAACTCTAAATCAAACACGGTTTGTGCTAGCTCTTTGAAACTTGACACAATAAAGCAGTTTCAACTTCAATCTCTACGGTTTGTTTACTTTTGATGTAGCCCTAAGCAGAGACTGGCGAAAATCACTTTGAAGGAAAGGGTTTGCAAAGCTTCCTAAAACTATGAGTTGCCTGAAATCACAGCAAACATTTTTTCACCCAATCTTGATGATTCTATCAGGTAATGATCAGTACACCAAAACCACTTGGCTCACCAAATTTCGTTCTTCTAAGTTAAACCGTTCATTTGCAGTAACCGTTTTCATTCTTAGGTTTCACTCTGTTTTCTACTATACGGATACATGTATTTGGAACTCTAAATCAAAGACGGTGTGTGCTAGCTCTTTGAAACTTGACACAATAAAGCAGTTTCAAGTTCTATCTCTAAGGTTTTTGTCCTGTTGATGTAGCCCTAAGCAGAGACTGGCGAAAATCAGTTTGATGGAAAGGGGTTGCCAAGCTTCCAAAAGTACGAGTTCCCTGAAATCTCAGCAAACATTTTTTCACCCTATCTTGATGATTCTTTCAGGTAATGATCAGAACACCAAAACCACTTGGCTTACCAAATTTCGTTCTTCTAGGTTAAACCATTCGTTTGCAGTAACCGTTTTCATTTTTAGGTTTCACTCTGTTTTCTCCTATAGGGATACATGTATTTGGAACTCTAAATCAAACACGGTTTGTGCTAGCTCTTTGAAACTTGACACAATAAAGCAGTTTCAAGTTCTATCTCTAAGGTTTTTGTCCTGTTGATGTAGCCCTAAGCAGAGACTGGCGAAAATCACTTTGATGGAAAGGGGTTGCAAGCTTCCAAAAAACTACGAGTTGCCTGAAATCTCAGCAAACATTTTTTCACCCAATCTTGATGATTCTTTCAGGTAATGATCAGTACACCAAAACCACTTGGCTCACCAAATTTCGTTCTTCTAGGTTAAACCGTTCGTTTGCAGTAACCGTTTTCATTTTTAGGTTTTACTCTGTTTTCTCCTATACGAACACATGTATTTGGAACTCTAAATAAAACAAGGTTAGTGCTAGCTCTTTGAAACTTGACACAATATAGCAGTTTCAAGTTCTATCTCTACAGTTTGTTTCCTGTTGATGTAGCCCTAAGCAGAGACTGGCGAAAATCACTTTGATGGAAAGGGGTTGCCACGCTTCCAAAAACTACGAGTTGCCTGAAATCTCAGCAAACATTTTTTCACCCAATCTTGATGATTCTTTCAGGTAATGATCAGTACACCAAAACCACTTGGCTCACCAAATTTCGTTCTTCTAGGTTAAAATGTTCGTTTGCAGTGACCGTTTTCATTTTTAGGTTTCACTCTGTTTTCTCCTATACGGATACATGTATTTGGAACTCTAAAGCAAACACGGTTTGTGCTATTTCTTTTAAACTTGACACAATAAAGCAGTTTCAAGGTCTATCTCTATGGTTTGTTAGCTGTTTATGTAGCCCTAAGCAGAGACTGGCGATAATCACTTTGATGGAAAGGGGTTGCCAAGCTTCCAAAAGTACGAATTGCCTGAAATCACAGCAAACGTTTTTACACCCAATCTTGATGATTCTTTCTGGTAATGATCAGTACACCAAAACCACTTGGCTCACCAAATTTCGTTCTTCTAGGTTAAACCGTTCGTTTGCAGTAACCGTTTCCATTTTGAGGTTTCACTCTGTTTTCTCTTATTCGGATACATGTATTTGGAACACTAAATCAAACACGGTTTGTGCTAGCTCTTTGAAACTTGACACAATAAAGCAGTTTCAAGTTCTATCTCTACAGTTTGTTTGCTGTTGACGTAGCCCTAAGCAGAGACTAGTGAAAATCACTTTGATAAAAAGGGGTTGCCAAGCTTCCAAAAGTACGAGTTTCCTGAAATCTCAGCAAACATTTTTTCACCCAATCTTGAAGATTCTTTCAGGTAATGATCAGTACACGAAAACCACTTGGCTCACCAAATTTCGTTCTTCTAGGTTAAACCGTTCGTTTGCAGTAACCGTTTTCATTTTTAGGTTTCACTGTTTTCTCCTATAGGGATACATGTATTTAGAACTCTATATCAAACACGGTTTGTGCTAGCTCTTGAAACTTGACACAATAAAGCAGTTTCGAGTTCTATCTCTATGGTTTGTTTGCTGTTGAGTTAGCCCTAAGCAGAGACTGGCGAAAATCACTTTGATGGAAAGGGGTTGCCAAGCTTCCAAAAGTACGAGTTGCCTGAAATCACAGCAAACATTTTTTCACCCAATCTTGATAATTCTTTCAGGTAATGATCAGTACACGAAAACCACTTGGCTCACCAAATTTCTTTCTTCTAGGTTAAATCGTTCGTTTGCAGTAACCGTTTACATTTTTAGGTTTCACTGTTTTCTCCTATAGGGATACATTTATTTGGACTCTAAATCAAACACGGTTTGTGCTAGCACTTTGTAACTTTACACAATAAAGCAGTTTCAAGTTCTATCTCTATGGTTTGTTTGCTGTTGATGTAGCCGTAAGCAGAGACTGGCGAAAATCACTTTGATGGAAAGGGGTTGCCAAGCTTCCAAAAACTACGAGTTGCCTGAAATCTCAGCAAATGTTTTTTCACCCAATCTTGATGATTCTGTCAAATAATGATCAGTACACCAAAACCACTTGGCTCACCAAATTTTGTTCTTCAAGGTTAAACCGTTCGTTTGCAGTAACCATTTTCATTTTTAGGTTTCACTCTGTTTGCTCCTATAGGGATACATGTATTTGGAACTCTAAATCAAACACGGTTTGTGCTAGCTCTTTGAAACTTGACACAATAAAGCAGTTTCAAGTTCTATCTCTATGCATTGTTTGCTGTTGATGTAGCCCTAATCAGAGACTGGAGAAAATCACTTTCATTAAAAGGGGTTGCCAAGCTTCCAAAAAATTACGAGTTGCCTGAAATCTCAGCAAACATTTTTTCACCCAATCTTGATGATTCTGTCAGGTAATGATCAGTACTCCAAAACCTCTTGGCTCACCAAATTTCGTTCTTCTAGGTTCAACCGTTCGTTTGCAGTAACCGTTTTCATTTTTATGTGTCACTCTGTTTTCTCCTATAGGGATACATGTATTTGGAACTCTAAATCAAACACGGTTTGTGCTAGCTCTTTGAAACTTGACACAATAAAGCAGTTTCAAGTTCTATCTCTACAGTTTGTTTGCTGTTGACGTAGCCCTAAGCAGAGACTAGTGAAAATCACTTTGATAAAAAGGGGTTGCCAAGCTTCCAAAAGTACGAGTTTCCTGAAATCTCAGCAAACATTTTTTCACCCAATCTTGAAGATTCTTTCAGGTAATGATCAGTACACGAAAACCACTTGGCTCACCAAATTTCGTTCTTCTAGGTTAAACCGTTCGTTTGCAGTAACCGTTTTCATTTTTAGGTTTCACTGTTTTCTCCTATAGGGATACATGTATTTAGAACTCTATATCAAACACGGTTTGTGCTAGCTCTTTGAAACTTGACACAATAAAGCAGTTTCGAGTTCTATCTCTATGGTTTGTTTGCTGTTGAGTTAGCCCTAAGCAGAGACTGGCGAAAATCACTTTGATGGAAAGGGGTTGCCAAGCTTCCAAAAGTACGAGTTGCCTGAAATCACAGCAAACATTTTTTCACCCAATCTTGATAATTCTTTCAGGTAATGATCAGTACACGAAAACCACTTGGCTCACCAAATTTCTTTCTTCTAGGTTAAATCGTTCGTTTGCAGTAACCGTTTACATTTTTAGGTTTCACTGTTTTCTCCTATAGGGATACATTTATTTGGAACTCTAAATCAAACACGGTTTGTGCTAGCACTTTGTAACTTTACACAATAAAGCAGTTTCAAGTTCTATCTCTATGGTTTGTTTGCTGTTGATGTAGCCGTAAGCAGAGACTGGCGAAAATCACTTTGATGGAAAGGGGTTGCCAAGCTTCCAAAAACTACGAGTTGCCTGAAATCTCAGCAAATGTTTTTTCACCCAATCTTGATGATTCTGTCAAATAATGATCAGTACACCAAAACCACTTGGCTCACCAAATTTTGTTCTTCAAGGTTAAACCGTTCGTTTGCAGTAACCATTTTCATTTTTAGGTTTCACTCTGTTTGCTCCTATAGGGATACATGTATTTGGAACTCTAAATCAAACACGGTTTGTGCTAGCTCTTTGAAACTTGACACAATAAAGCAGTTTCAAGTTCTATCTCTATGCATTGTTTGCTGTTGATGTAGCCCTAATCAGAGACTGGAGAAAATCACTTTCATTAAAAGGGGTTGCCAAGCTTCCAAAAAATTACGAGTTGCCTGAAATCTCAGCAAACATTTTTTCACCCAATCTTGATGATTCTGTCAGGTAATGATCAGTACTCCAAAACCTCTTGGCTCACCAAATTTCGTTCTTCTAGGTTCAACCGTTCGTTTGCAGTAACCGTTTTCATTTTTATGTGTCACTCTGTTTTCTCCTATAGGGATACATGTATTTGGAACTCTAAATCAAACACGGTTTGTGCTAGCTCTTTGAAACTTGACACAATAAAGCAGTTTCAAGTTCTATCTTTATGCTTTGTTTGCTGTTGATGTAGCCCTAAGCAGAGACAGGCGAAAATCACTTTCATGAAAAGGGGTTGCCAAGCTTCCAAAAAACTACGAGTTGCCTGAAATCTCAGCAAACATTTTTTCACCCAATCTTGATGATTCTTTCAGGTAATGATCAGTACACCGAAACCACTTCGCTCACCAAATTTCGTTCTTCTAGGTTCAACCGTTCGTTTGCAGTAACCCTTTTTATTTTTAGGTTTCACTCTGTTTTCTCCTATAGGGAGACATGTATTCAGAACTATAAATCAAACACGGTTTGTGTTAGCTCTTTGAAACTTGACACAATAAAGCACTTTCAAGTTCTATCTCTATGCTTTGTTTGCTGTTGATATAGCCCTAAGCAAAGACTGGCGAAAATCACTTTCATGGAAAGGGATGGCCAAGCTTCCAAAAAACTACGAGTTGCCTGAAATCTCAGCAAACATTTCTTCACCCAATCTTGATGATTCTTTCAGGTAATGATGAGTACACCAAAACCACTTGGCTCACCAAATTTCGTTCTTCTAGGTTCAACCGTTCGTTTGCAGTAACCGTTTTCATTTTTAGGTTTCACTCTGTTTTCTTCTATAGGGATACATGTATTTGGAACTCTAAATCAAACACGGTTTTTGCTAGCTCTTTGAAACTTGACACAATAAAGCAGTTTCAAGTTCTATCTTTACAGTTTGTTTCTTGTTGATGTAGCTCTAAGCAGAGACTGGCGAAAATCACTTAGATGATAAGGGGTTGCCAAGCTTCAAAAAACTACGAGTTGCCTGAAATCTCAGCAAACATTTTTTCACCCAATCTTGATGATTCTTTCAGGTAATGATCAGTACACCAAAACCACTTGGCTCACCAAATTTCGTTCTTCTAGGTTAAATCGTTCGTTTGCAGTAACCGTTTTCATTTTTAGGTTTCACTATTTTCTCCTATACGGATACATGTATTTGGAACTCTAAATCAAAGACGGTTTGTGCTAGCTCTTGAAAACTTGACACAGTAAAGCAGTTTCAAGTTGTATCTCTACGGTTTGTTTGCTGTTGATGTAGCCCTAAGCAGAGACTGGCAAAAATAACTTTGATGAAAGGGGTTGCCAAACTTCCAAAAGTACGAGTTGCCTGAAATCACAGCAAACATTTTTTCACCCAATCTTGATGATTCTTTCAGGTAATGATCAGTACACCAAAACCACTTGGCTCAAAAATTTTGTTCTTCTAGGTTCAACTGTTCGTTTGCAGTAACCATTTTTATTCTTAGGCTTCACTCTGTTTTCTCCTATACGGATACATGTATTTGGAACTCTAAATCAAAGACGGTTTGTGTTAGCTCTTTGAAAGTTGAAACAATAAAGCAGTTTCAAGTTCTATCTGTATGGTTTGTTTGCTGTTGATGTATCCCTAAGCAGAGACTGGCGAAAATCACTTCGATAAAAAGTGGTTGCCAAACTTCCAAAAAACCTACGAGTTGCCTGAAATCTCAGCAAACATTTTTTCACCCACTCTTGATGATTCTTTCAGGTAATGATCAGTACACCAAAACCACTTGGCTCACCAAATTTCTTTCTTCTAGGTTAAACCATACGTTTCTAGTAACCGTTTTCATTTTTAGGTTTCACTCTGTTTTTCTCCTATAGGGATACATGTATTTGGAACACTAAATCAAACACGGTTTGTGCTAGCTCTTTGAAACTTGACACAATAAAGCAGTTTTAAGTTCTGTCTCGATGGTTTGTTTGCTGTTGATGTAGCCCGAAGCAGAGACTGGCGAAAATCACTTTCATGGAAAAGGGTTTCCAAGCTTCCAAAAAAATTACGAGTTGCCTGAAATCTCAGCAAACATTTTTTTCACCCAATCTTGATGATTCTTTCAGATAATGATCAGTACACCAAAACCACTTGGATGACCAAATTTCGTTCTGCTAGGTTCGTTCTCAGTAACCGATTACATTTTTAGGTTTCACTCAGTTTTCTCCTATAGGGATACATGTATTTGAAACTCTAAATCAAACACGGTTTGTGCAAGCTCTTTGAAACTTGACACAATAAAGCAGTTTCAAGTTCTATCTCTGTGGTTTGTTTGCTGTTGATGTAGCCCTAAGCAGAGACTGGGGAATATCACTTTGATAGAAAGGGGTTGCAAAGCTTCCAAAGAACTACGAGTTGCCTGAAATATCAGCAAACATTTTTTCACCCAATCTTGATGATTCTTTCAGGTAATGATCAGTACACCAAAACCACTTGACTCACAAAATTACGTTCTTCTAGGTTAAACCGTTCGTTTGCAGTAACCGTTTTCATTTTTAGGTTTCACTGTTTTCTCCTATACGAATACGTGTATTTGGAACTCTAAATCAAACACAGTTTGTGCTAGCTCTTTGAAACTTGACACAATAAAGCAGTTTCAACTTCTATCTCTATGGTTTGTTTGCTGTTGAGTTAGCCCTAAGCAGAGACTGGCGAAAATCACTTTGATGGAAAGGGGTTGCCAAGCTTCCAAAAGTATGAGTTGCCTGAAATCACAGCAAACATTTTTTCACCCAATCTTGATAATTCTTTCAGGTAATGATCAGTACACGAAAACCACTTGGATCACCAAATTTCTTTCTTCTAGGTTAAATCGTTCGTTTGCAGTAACCGTTTACATTTTTAGTTTTCACTGTTTTCTCCTATAGGGATACATGTATTTGGAACTCTATATCAAACAGGGTTTGTGCTAGCTCTTTGAAACTTGACACAATAAAGCAGTTTCGAGTTCTATCTCTATGGTTTGTTTGCTGTTGATGTAGCCCTAAGCAGAGACTGGCGAAAATCACATTGATGGAAAGGGGTTGCAAAGTTTCCAAAAAACTACGAGTAGCCTGAAATCTCAACAAACATTTTTTCACCCAATCTTGATAATTCTTTCAGGTAATGATCAGTACTCGAAAACCACTTGGCTCACCAAATTTCGTTCTTCTAGGTTAAACCGTTCGTTTGCAGTAACCGTTTTAATTTTTAGGTTTCACTGTTTTCTTCTATAGGGATACATGTATTTAGAACTCTATATCAAACACGGTTTGTGCTAGTTCTTTGAAACTTGACACAATAAAGCAGTTTCGAGTTCTATCTCTATGGTTTGTTTGCTGTTGAGTTAGCCCTAAGCAGAGACTGGCGAAAATCACTTTCATGGAAAGGGGTTGCCAAGCTTCCAAAAGTATGAGTTGCCTGAAATCACAGCAAACATTTTTTCACCCAATCTTGATAATTCTTTCAGGTAATGATCAGTACACGAAAACCACTTGGCTCACCAAATTTCGTTCTTCTAGGTTAAATCGTTCGTTTGCAGTAACCGTTTAAATTTTTAGGTTTCACTGTTTTCTCCTATAGGGATACATGTATTTGGAACTCTATATCAAACAGGGTTTTTGCTAGCTCTTTGAAACTTGACACAATAAAGCAGTTTCGAGTTCTATCTCTATGGTTTGTTTGCTGTTGATGTAGCCCTAAGCAGAGACTTGCGAAAATCACATTGATGGAAAGGGGTTGCAAAGGTTCCAAAAAACTACGAGTTGCCTGAAATCTCAACAAACATTTTTTCACCCAATCTTGATGATTCTTTCAGGTAATGTTCAGTACACCAAAACCACTTGGCTCACTAAATTTCGTTCTTCTAGGTTAAACTGTTCGTTTGCAGTAACCGTTTTCATTTTTAGGTTTCACTCTGTTTTTTTCTATGGGGATACATTTATTTGGAACTCTAAATCAAACACGGTTTGTGCTAGCTCTTTGAAACTTGACACAATAAAGCAGTTTCAAGTTCTATCTCTATGGTTTGTTTGCTGTTGATGTAGCCCTAAGCAGAGACTGGCGAAAATCACTTTGATGGAAAGGGGTTGCCAAGCTTCCAAAAACTACGTTGCTTGAAATCTCAGCAAACATTTTTTCACCCAATCTTCATGATTCTATCAGGTAATGATCAGTACACCAAAACCACTTGGCTCACCAAATTTCGTTCTTCTAGGTTAAACGTTCGTTTGCAGTAACCATTTTCATTTTTAGGTTTCACTCTGTTTTCTCCTATAGGTATACGTGTATTTGGAACTCTAAATCAAACACGGTTTGTGCTAGCTCTTTGAAACTTGACACAATAAAGCAGTTTCAAGTTCTATCTCTACAGTTTGTTTGCTGTTGATGTAGCCCTAAGCAGACACTATTAAAAATAACTTTGATAAAAAGGGGTTGCCAAGCTTCCAAAAGTACGAGTTGCCTGAAATCACAGCAAACATTTTTTCACCCAATCTTGATGATTCTTTCAGGTAATGATCAGTACACCAAAACCACTTGGCTCACCAAATTTCGTTCTTCTAGATTCAACCGTTCTTTTGCAGTAACCGTTTTCATTTTTAGGTTTCACTCTGTATTCTCTTATAGGGATATGTGTATTTGGAACTCTAAATCAAACACGGTTTGTGCTAGCTCTTTGAAACTTGATACAATAAAGCAGTTTCAAGTTCTATCTCTACAGTTTGTTTGCGGTTGATGTAGCCCTAAGCAGAGACTGGCGAAAATCACTTTCATGGAAAGGGGTTGCCAAGCTTCCAAAAAACTACGAGTTGCCTGAAATCTCAGCAAACATTTTTTCACCCAATCTTGATGATTCTTTCAGGCAATGATCAGTACACCAAAACCTCTTGGCTCACTAAATTTCGTTCTTCCAGGTTAAACTGTTCGTTTGCAGTAACCATTTTCATTTTTATGTTTCACTCTGTTTTCTCTATAACGGATACATGTACTTGGAACTCTAAATCAAACACGGTTTGTGCTAGCTCTTTCAACTTGACAGAATAAAGCAGTTTCAAGTTCTATCTCTATGGATTGTTTGCTGTTGATGTAGCCCTAAGCAGAGACTGGCGAAAATCACTTTCCTGGAAAGGGGTTGCCAAGCTTCCAAAAAACTACGAGTTACCTGAAATCACAACAAACATTTTTTCAACCAATCTTGATGATTCTTTCAGGTAATGATCAGTACACCAAAACTACTTGGCTCACCAAATTTAATTTTTCTATGTTAAACCGTTCGTTTGCAGTAACTGTTTTCATTTTTACGTTTCACTCTGTTTTCTCCTATAGGGATACATGTATTTGGAACACTAAATCAAACAGGGTTTCTGCTAGCTCTTTGAAACTTAACGGAATAAAGCAGTTTCAAGTTCTATCGCTATGGTTTGTTTTCTGTTGATGTAGCCCTAAGCAGAGACTGGCGAAAATCACTTTGAGGGAAAGGGGTTTAAAAGCTTCAAAAAAACTACGAGTTGCCTGAAATCTCAGCAAACATTTTTTCACCCAATCTTGATGATTCTTTCAGGTAATGATCAGTACACCAAAACCACTTGGCTCACCAAATTTCGTTCTTCTAGGTTAAACCGTTCGTTTCTAGTAACCGTTTTCATTTTTAGGTTTCACTCTGTTTTCTCCTATAGGGATACATGTATTTGGAACTCTAAATCAAACACGGTTTGTGCTAGCTCTTTGAAACTTGACACAATAAAGCAGTTTTAAGTTCTATCTCTATGGTTTGTTTGCTGTTGATGTAGCCCTAAGCAGAGACTGGCGAAAATCACTTTCATGGAAAGGGGTTTCCAAGCTTCCAAAAAAATTACGAGTTGCCTGAAATCTCAGCAAACATTTTTTCACCCAATCTTGATGTTTCTTTCAGGTAATGATCAGTACACCGAAACCACTTGGCTCACCAAATTTCGTTCTTCTAGGTTCGTTTTCAGTAACCGTTTATATTTTTAGGTTTCACTCAGTTTTCTCCTATAGGGATACATGTATTTGGAACTTTAAATCAAACACGGTTTGTGCTAGCTCTTTGAAACTTGACATAATAAAGCAGATTCAAGTTCTATCTCTAAGGTTTTTTTTGCTGTTGATGTAGCTCTAAGCAGAGACTGGCTAAAATCACTTTCTTGGAAAGGGGTTTCCTAGCTTCCAAAAAAACTACGAGTTGCCTGAAATCTCAGCAAACATTTTTTCACCCAATCTTGATGATTCTTTCAGGTAATGATCAGTACACCAAAACCACTTGGCTCACAAAATTTCGTTCGTCTAGGTTAAATCGTTCGTTTGCAGTAACCGTTTTCATTTTTAGGTTTCACTCTGTTTTCTCCTATAGGGATACATGTATTTGGAACTCTAAATCAAACACGGTTTGTGCTAGCTCTTTGAAACTTGACACAATAAAGAAATTTCAAGGTCTATCTCAATGGTTTGTTTGCTGTTGATGTAGCCCTAAGCAGAGACTGGCGAAAATCACTTTGTTGGAAAGGGGTTGCCAAGCTTTCAAAAGTGTGAGTTGCCTGAAATCACAGCAAACATTTTTTCACCCAATCTTGATGATTCTTTCAGGTAATGATCAGTACACCAAAACCACTTGGCTCACCAAATTTCGTTCTTCTAGGTTAAACGGTTCGTTTGTAGTAACCGTTTTCATTTTTAGGTTTCACTCTGTTTTCTCCTGTAGGGATAATTGTATTTGGAACTCTAAATCAAACATGGTTGGGCCTAGCTCTTTGAAACTTGACACAATAAAGCAGTTTCAAGTTCTATCTCTACGGTTTGTTTGCTGTTGATGTAGTTCTAAGCAGAGACTGGCGAAAATCACTTTGATGGAAAGGGGTTGCCAAGCTTCCAAAAACTACGAGTTTCCTGAAATATCAGCAAACATTTTTTCACCCAATCTTGATGATTCTTTCAGGTAATGATCAGTACACCAAAACCACTTGGCTCACCAAATTTTGTTCTTATAAGTTAAACCGTTTGTTTCCAGTAACCGTTTTCATTTTGAGGTTTCACTCTGTTTTCTCCTATACGGATACATGTATTTGGAACTTTAAATCAAACACGGTTTGTGCTAGCTCTTTGAAACTTGACACAATAAAGCAGATTCAAGTTCTATCTCTAAGGTTTTTTTTGTTGTTGATGTAGCCCTAAGCAGAGACTGGCTAAAATCGCTTTCTTGGAAAGGGGTTTCCTAGCTTCCAAAAACTACGAGGTGCCTGAAATCTCAGCAAACATTTTTTCACCCAATCTTGATGATTCTTTCAGGTAATGATCAGTACACCAAAACCACTTGGCTCACCAAATTTCGTTCTTCTAGGTTAAACCGTTCATTTGCAGTAACCGTTTACATTTTTAGGTTTCACTCGGTTTTCTCCTATAGGGATACATGTATTTGAAACTCTAAATCAAACACGGTTTGTGATAGCTCTTTGAAACTTGACAAAATAAAGCAGTTTCAAGTTCTATCTCTATGGTTTGTTTGCTGTTGATGTAGCCCTAAGCAGAGACTGTCGAAAATCACTTTGAGGGAGAGGGGTTTCCAAGCTTCAAAAAAACTACTAGTTGCCTGAAATCTCAGCAAACATTTTTTTACCCAATCTTGATGATTCTTTCAGGTAATGATCAGTACACCAAAACCACTTGGCTCACCAAATTTCGTTCTTCTAGGTTAAACCGTACGTTTCTAGTAACCGTTTTCATTTTTAGGTTTCACTCTGTTTTTCTCCTATAGGGATACATGTATTTGGAACTCTAAATCAAACACGGTTTGTGCTAGCTCTTTGAAACTTGACACAATAAAGCAGTTTTAAGTTATGTCTCTATGGTTTGTTTGCTATTGATGTAGCCCGAAGCAGAGACTGGCGAAAATCACTTTCATGGAAAGGGGTTTCCAAGCTTCCAAAAAAATTACGAGTTGCCTGAAATCTCAGCAAACATTTTTTTACCCAATCTTGATGATTCTTTCAGGTAATGATCAGTAAACAAAAACCACTTGGATCACCAAATTTCGTTCTTCTAGGTTAAATCGTTCGTTTGCAGTAACCGTTTTCATTTTTAGGTTTCACGGTGTTTTCTCCTATATAGATACATGTATTTGAATTCTAAATCAAACACGGTTTGTGCTAGCTCTTTGAAACTTGACACAATAAAGCAGTTTCAAGTTCAATCTCTACGGTTTGTTTGCTGTTGATGTAGCCCTAAGCAGAGACTGGCGAAAATCACTTTGATGGAAAGGGGTTGCCAAGCTTTCAAAAGTACGAGTTGCCTGAAATCACAGCAAACATTTTTTCACCCAATCTTGATGATTCTTTCAGGTAATGATCAGTACACCAAAACCACTTGGCTCACCAAATTTCGTTCTTCTAGGTTAAACGGTTCGTTTGCAGTAACCGTTTTCATTTTTAGGTTTCACTCTGTTTTCTCCTGTAGGGATAATTGTATTTGGAACTCTAAATCAAACATGGTTTGGCCTAGCTCTTTGAAACTTGACACAATAAAGCAGTTTCAAGTTCTATCTCTACGGTTTGTTTGCTGTTGATGTAGCCCTAAGCAGAGAGTGGCGAAAATCACTTTCATGGAAAGGGGTTGCCAAGCTTCCAAAAAACTACGATTTTCCTGAAATCTCAGCAAACATTTTTTCACCCAATCTTGTTCATTCTTTCAGGTAATGATCAGTACACCAAAACCACTTGGCTCACCAAATTTTGTTCTTCTAGGTTAAACGGTTCGTTTGCAGTAACCGTTTTCATTTTTAGGTTTCACTCTGTTTTCTCCTGTAGGGATAATTGTATTTGGAACTCTACATCAAACATGGTTGGGCCTAGCTCTTTGAAACTTGACACAATAAAGCAGTTTCAAGTTCTATCTCTACGGTTTGTTTGCTGTTGATGTAGTTCTAAGCAGAGACTGGCGAAAATCACTTTGATGGAAAGGGGTTGCCAAGCTTCCAAAAAACTACGAGTTTCCTGAAATATCAGCAAACATTTTTTCACCCAATCTTGATGATTCTTTCAGGTAATGATCAGTACACCAAAACCACTTGGCTCACCAAATTTTGTTCTTATAAGTTAAACCGTTTGTTTCCAGTAACCGTTTTCATTTTGAGGTTTCACTCTGTTTTCTCCTATACGGATACATGTATTTGGAACTTTAAATCAAACACGGTTTGTGCTAGCTCTTTGAAACTTGACACAATAAAGCAGATTCAAGTTCTATCTCTAAGGTTTTTTTTGTTGTTGATGTAGCCCTAAGCAGAGACTGGCTAAAATCGCTTTCTTGGAAAGGGGTTTCCTAGCTTCCAAAAAACTACGAGTTGCCTGAAATCTCAGCAAACATTTTTTCACCCAATCTTGATGATTCTTTCAGGTAATGATCAGTACACCAAAACCACTTGGCTCACCAAATTTCGTTCTTCTAGGTTAAACCGTTCATTTGCAGTAACCGTTTACATTTTTAGGTTTCACTCGGTTTTCTCCTATAGGGATACATGTATTTGAAACTCTAAATCAAACACGGTTTGTGATAGCTCTTTGAAACTTGACAAAATAAAGCAGTTTCAAGTTTTATCTCTATGGTTTGTTTGCTGTTGATGTAGCCCTAAGCAGAGACTGTCGAAAATCACTTTGAGGGAGAGGGGTTTCCAAGCTTCAAAAAAACTACTAGTTGCCTGAAATCTCAGCAAACATTTTTTTACCCAATCTTGATGATTCTTTCAGGTAATGATCAGTACACCAAAACCACTTGGCTCACCAAATTTCGTTCTTCTAGGTTAAACCGTACGTTTCTAGTAACCGTTTTCATTTTTAGGTTTCACTCTGTTTTTCTCCTATAGGGATACATGTATTTGGAACTCTAAATCAAACACGGTTTGTGCTAGCTCTTTGAAACTTGACACAATAAAGCAGTTTTAAGTTCTGTCTCTATGTTTTGTTTGCTATTGATGTAGCCCGAAGCAGAGACTGGCGAAAATCACTTTCATGGAAAGGGGTTTCCAAGCTTCCAAAAAAATTACGAGTTGCCTGAAATCTCAGCAAACATTTTTTTACCCAATCTTGATGATTCTTTCAGGTAATGATCAGTAAACAAAAACCACTTGGATCACCAAATTTCGTTCTTCTAGGTTAAACCGTTCATTTGCAGTAACCGTTTACATTTTTAGGTTTCACTCGGTTTTCTCCTATAGGGATACATGTATTTGAAACTCTAAATCAAACACGGTTTGTGATAGCTCTTTGAAACTTGACAAAATAAAGCAGTTTCAAGTTCTATCTCTATGGTTTGTTTGCTGTTGATGTAGCCCAAAGCAGAGACTGTCGAAAATCACTTTGAGGGAGAGGGGTTTCCAAGCTTCAAAAAAACTACTAGTTGCCTGAAATCTCAGCAAACATTTTTTTACCCAATCTTGATGATTCTTTCAGGTAATGATCAGTACACCAAAACCACTTGGTTCACCAAATTTCGTTCTTCTACGTTAAACCGTACGTTTCTAGTAACCGTTTTCATTTTTAGGTTTCACTCTGTTTTTCTCCTATAGGGATACATGTATTTGGAACTCTAAATCAAACACGGTTTGTGCTAGCTCTTTGAAACTTGACACAATAAAGCAGTTTTAAGTTCTGTCTCTATGGTTTGTTTGCTGTTGATGTAGCCCGAAGCAGAGACTGGCGAAAATCACTTTCATGAAAAGGGGTTTCCAAGCTTCCAAAAAAATTACGAGTTGCCTGAAATCTCAGCAAACATTTTTTCACCCAATCTTGATGATTCTTTCAGGTAATGATCAGTACACCAAAACCACTTGCATCACCAAGTTTCGTTCTTCTAGGTTCGTTTTCAGTAACCGATTACATTTTTAGGTTTCACTCAGTTTTCTCCTATAGGGATACATGTATTTGAAACTCTAAATCAAACTCGGTTTGTGCAAGCTCTTTGAAACTTGACACAATAAAGCAGTTTCAAGTTCTATCTCTGTGGTTTGTTTGCTGTTGATGTAGCTCTAAGCAGAGACTGGCGAATATCACTTTGATAGAAAGGGGTTGCAAAGCTTCCAAAGAACTACGAGTTGCCTGAAATATCAGCAAACATTTTTTCACCCAATCTTGATGATTCTTTCAGGTAATGATCAGTACACCAAAACCACTTGGCTCACAAAATTTCGTTCTTCTAGGTTAAACCGTTCGTTTGCAGTAACCGTTTTCATTTTTAGGTTTCACTGTTTTCTCCTATACGAATACATGTATTTGGAACTCTAAATCAAACACAGTTTGTGCTAGCTCTTTGAAACTTGACACAATAAAGCAGTTTCAAGTTCTATCTCTATGGTTTGTTTGCTGTTGATGTAGCCCTAAGCAGAGACTGCCGAAAATCACTTTGAGGGAAAGGGGTTTCCAAGCTTCCAAAAAACTACAAGTTGCCTGAAATCTCAGCAAATATTTTTTCACCCAATCTTGATGATTCTTTCACCTAATGATCAGTACACCAAAACCACTTGGCTCACCAAATTTTGTTATTCTAGGTTAAACCGTTCGTTTGCAGTAACCGTTTTCATTTTGAGGTTTCACTCTGTTTTCTCCTTTAGGGATACATGTATTTGGAACTCTAAATCAAACACGGTTTGTGCTAGCTCTTTGAATCTTGACACAATAAAGCAGTTTCAAGTTCTATCTCTACGATTTTTTTCCTGTTGATGTAGCCCTAAGCAGAGACTGGCGAATATCACTTTGATAAAAAGGGGTTGCCAAGCTTCCAAAAACTACGAGTTGCCTGAAATCTCAGCAAACATTTTTTCACCCAATCTTGATGATTCTTTCAGGTAATGAAAGAATGATCAGTACACCAAAACCACTTGGCTCACCAAATTTCGTTCTTGTATGTTAAACGGTTCGTTTGCAGTAACCGTTTTCATTTTTAGGTTTCACTCTGTTTTCCCCTGTACGGATAATTGTATTTGGAACTCTAAATCAAACATGGTTTGGCCTAGCTCTTTGAAACTTGACACAATAAAGCAGTTTCAAGTTCTATCTCTACGGTTTGTTTGCTGTTGATGTAGCCCTAAGCAGAGACTGGCGAAAATCACTTTCATGGAAAGGGGTTGCAAAGCTTCCAAAAAACTACGAGTTTCCTGAAATCTCAGCAAACATTTTTTCACCCAATCTTGATGATTCTTTCAGGCAATGATCAGTACACCAAAACCACTTGGCTCACCAAATTTTGTTCTTCTAGGTTAAACCATTCGTTTGCACTAACCGTTTTCATTTTTAGGTTTCACTCTGTTTTCTCCTATACGGATACATGTATTTGGAACTCTAAATCAAACACGGTTTGTGCTAGCTCTTTGAAACTTGACACAATAAAGCAGTTTCAAGTTCTATCTCTATGGTTTGTTTGCTGTTGATGTAGCCCTAAGCAGAGACTGGCGAAAATCACTTTGATGGAAAGGGGTTGCCAAGCTTCCAAAAACTACGTTGCCTGAAATCTCAGCAAACATTTTTTCACCCAATCTTCATAATTCCTTCAGGTATTGATCAGTACACCAAAACCACTTGGCTCACCAAATTTCGTTCTTCTAGGTTAAACCGTTCGTTTGCAGTAACCGTTTTCATTTTTAGGTTTCACTCTGTTTTCTCATATAAGGATACATGTATTTTAAACACTAAATCAAACAAGGTTTGTGCTAGCTCTTTGAAACTTGACACAATAAAGCAGTTTCAAGTTCTATCTCTACGGTTTGTTTTCTGTTGATGTAGCCCTAAGAAGAGACTGGCGAAAATCACTTTGATCGAAAGAGGTTGCCAAGCTTCCAAAAACTACGAGTTGCCTGAAATCTCAGCAAACATATTTTTCACCCAATCTTGATGATTCTTTCAGGTAATGATCAGTACACCAAAACCACTTGGCTCACTAAATTTCGTTCTTCTAGGTTAAACCGTTCGTTTGCAGTAACCGTTTTCATTTTTAGGTTTCACTCTGTTTTCTCCTATAGGGATACATGTATTTGGAACTCTAAATCAAACACGGTTTTTGCTAGCTCTTTGAAACATGATGCAATAAAGCAGTTTCAAGTTCTATCTCTATGGTTTGATTGCTGTTGATGTAGCCCTAAGCAGAGACTGGCGAAAATCACTTTGATGGAAAGGGGTTGCCAAGCTTTCAAAAAACTATGAGTTTCCTGAAATCTCAGCAAACAATTTTTCACCCAATCTTGACGATTCTTTCAGGTAATGATCAGTACACAAAAACCACTTGGCTCACCAAATTTCGTTCTTCTAGGTGGAACCGTTCGTTTGCAGTAACCATTTTCATTTTTAGGTTTCACTCAGTTTTCTCCTATAGGGATACATGTATTTGAAACTCTAAATCAAACACGATTTTTGCTAGCTCTTTGAAAATTGACACAATAAAGCAGTTTCAAGTTCTATATCTATGGTTTGTTTGCTGTTGATATAGCCCTAAGCAGAGACTGGCGAAAATCACTTTCATGGAAAGAGGTTTCCAAGCTTCCAAAGAAACTACGAGTTGCCTGAAATCACAGCAAACATTTTTTCACCCAATCTTGATGATTCTTTCAGGTAATGATCAGTATACCAAAACCACTTGGCTCACCAAATTTCGTTCTTCTAGGTAAACCATTCGTTTGCAGTCACCGTTTACATTTTTAGGTTTCACTCAGTTTTCTCCTATAGAGATACAAGTATTTGGAACTCAAAATCAAACACGGTTTGTGCTAGCTCTTTGAAGCTTGACAAAATAAAGCAGTTTCAAGTTCTATCTCTATGGTTTGTTTCCTGTTGATGTAACCCTAAACAGAGACTGGCGAAAATCACTTTGAGGGAAAGGGGTTTCCAAGCTTCCAAAAAACTACGAGTTGCCTGAAATCTCAGCAAACATTTTTTTACAGAAATCTTGATGATTCTTTCAGGTAATAATCAGTACACCCAAACTACTTGGCTCACCAAATTTAGTTATTCTAGGTTAAACCGTTCGTTTGCAGTAACCGTTTTCATTTTTAGATTTCACTCTTTTTTCTCAATAAGGATACATGTATTTTTAACTGTAAATAAAACAAGGTTTGTGCTAGCTTTTTGAAACTTAACACAATAAAGCAGTTTCAAGTTGTATCTCTACGGTTTGTTTCCTGTTGATGTAGCCCTAAGCAGAGACTGGCGAAAATCACTTAGATGGAAAGGGGTTGCCAAGCTTCCAAAAACTACGAGTTGCTTAAAATCTCAGCAAACATTTTTTCACCCAATCTTGATGTTTCTTTCAGGTAATGATCAGTGTACCAAATCCACTTGGCTCACCAAATTTTGTTCTTCTAGGTTTAACCGTTTTTTTGCAGTAACCGTTTTCATTTTGAGGTTTCACTCTGTTTTCTCCTATATGGATACATGTATTTGGAACTCTAAATCAAACACGGTTTGTGCTAGCTCTTTGAAACTTGACACAATAAAGCAGTTTCAAGTTCTATCTCTATGCTTTGTTTGCTGTTGATGTAGCCCTAAGCAGAGACTGGCGAAAATCACTTTCATGGAAAGGTGTTGCCAAGCTTTCAAAAAACTACGAGTTGCCTGAAATCTCAGGAAACATTTTTTCACCCAATCTTGAGGATTCTTTCAGGTAACGATCAGTACACCAAAACCATTTGGCTCACCAAATTTCGTTTTTCTAGGTTCAACCGTTAGTTTGCAGAAATGTTTTAATTTTTAGGTTTCAGTCTGTTTTCTCCTATAGGGATACATGTATTTGGAACTCTAAATCAAACACGGTTTGTGCTACCTCTTTGAAACTTGATACAATAAAGCAGTTTCAAGTTTTATCTCTATAGTTTGTTTGCTGTTGATGTAGCCCTAAGCAGAGACTGGCGAAAATCACTTTCATGGAAAGGGGTTGCCAACCTTCCAAAAAACTACGAGTTGCCTGAAATCTCATCAAACATTTTTTCACCCAATCTTGATGATTCTTTCAGGTAATGATCAGTACACCAAAACAACTTGGCTCACCAAATTTCGTTCTTCTAGGTTCAACCGTTTGTTTGCTGTAACCGTTTTCATTTTTAGGTTTCACTCTGTTTTCTCCTATAGGGATACATGTATTTGGAACTCTAAATCAAACACGGTTTGTGCTAGCTTTTTGAAACTTGACACAATAAAGCAGTTTCAAGTTCTATCTCTATGCTTTGTTTGCTGTTGATGTAACACTAAGCAGAGACTGGCGAAAATCACTTTCATGGAAAGGGGTTGCCAAGCTTCCAAAAACTACGAGTTGCCTGAAATCTCAGCAAACATTTTTTCACCCAATCTTGATGATTCTTTCAGGTAATGATCAGTACACCAAAACCACTTGGCTCACCAAATTTCGTTCTTCTAGGTTAAACCTTTCCTTTGCAGTAACCGTTTTCATTTTTAGGTTTCACTCTGTTATCTCCTATAGGGATACATGTATTTGGAATTCTAAATCAAAGTCGGTTTGTGCTAGCTCTTTGAAACTTGACACAATAAAGCAGTTTCAAGTTCTATCTCTATGCTTTGATTGCTGTTGATGTAGACCTAAGCAGAGAATGGCGAAATTCACTTTCATGGAAAGGGGTTGCCAAGCTTCCAAAAAATTACGAGTTGCCTGAAATCTCAGCAACATTTTTTCACCCAATCTTGACGATTCTTTCAGGTAATGATCAGTACACCAAAATCATTTGGCTCACCAAAATTTTGTTCTTCTACCTTAAGCTGTTCGTTTGCAGTAACCATTTTCATTTTTAGGTTTCACTCTGTTTTCTCCTATAGGGATACATGTATTTGGAACTCTAAATCAAACACGGTTTGTGGTAGCTCTTTGAAACTTGACACAATAAAGCAGTTTCAAGTTCTATCTCTATGCATTGTTTGCTGTTTATGTAGCCCTAAGCAGAGACTGGCGAAAATCACTTTTATGGAAAAGGGTTGCCAAGCTTTTAAATAACTACGAGTTGCGTGAAATCTCAGCAAACATTTTTTCACCCAATCTTGATGATTCTTTCAGGTAATGATCAGTACACCAAAACCACTTGTCTCACCAAATTTCGTTCTTCTAGGTTAAACCGTTCATTTCCAGTAACCGTTTTCATTTTTAGGTTTCACTCTGTTTTCTCCTATACAAATACATGTATTTGGAACTCTAAATCAAACACGGTTTGTGCTAGCTCTTTGAAACTTGACACAATTAAACAGTTTCAAGTTCTATATCTAAGGTTTGTTTGCTGTTGATGTAGCCCTAAGCAGAGACTGGCGAAAATCACTTTGATGGAAAGGGGTTGCCAAGCTTCCAAAAAACTACGAGTTGCCTGAAATCTCAGCAACATTTTTTTAACCAATCTTGATGATTCTTTCAGGTAATCATCAGTACATCAAAACCACTTGGCTCACCAAATTTCGTTCTTCTAGGTTAAACCGTTCGTTTGCAGTAACCGTTTTTATTTTTAGGTTTCACTGTTTTTCCTATAGGGATACATGTATTTGGAACTCTAAATCAAACACGGTTTGTGCTAGCTCTTTGAAACTTGACACAATAAAGCAGTTTCAAGTTCTATCTCTACGATTTTTTTCCCGTTGATGTAGCCCTAAGCAGAGACTGGCGAAAATCACTTTGAGGTAAAGGGGTTTCCAAGCTTCAAAAAAGTACGAGTTGCCTGAAATCTCAGCAAACATTTTTTGACCCAATCTTGATGATTCTTTCAGGTAATGATCAGTACACCAAAACCACTTGGCTCACCAAATTTCGTTTTTCTAGGTTAAACCGTTCTTCGTTTCCAGTAAC